>NC_092630.1:38260865-38562115 GCF_039555335.1 Amphiura filiformis
CAAAAATGCCCTGTATCCACGCCAATGACGTCATGTAGTCAGGATTCGCCCATTATTAATGAGGGATGACGACTAAATAAATTGAAATATTCAAACATTTCCAGCAAATAATACTGAAGTAAAGATAGGATTTTGTACAAAAACGGTAATGAATGACAATAATAACTTTGCACCATCTATTTTGAGGTTATTGTGTGAAATTGTCGGGTTTTGTTTTTGGGCCTCGGTATTTTCCTCGGCGCGACGCGCCTCGGAAAATACCTCGCCCAAAACAAAACCCTCCAATTTCACACAATGACCTCAAAATAGATGGTGCGCAGTTATTATTGTCTAAAAAGAATATACTAGTAATTTGATGAGTGCAAAACATTTTGTATGAGATAGTCACAGTATCATTAAATGCATCATTCTCTGTCTATAGTCTGTTCAGTAAGGTGGAGCATGACCCCATCCATTAACATTTGCTTTCCTATACACTCCATCTAAAGTCATTCCATCTTTCTCTAAATGATCTCTTAACAACTATAGTATGTTCTACCATAATTTGGCAACATGACATTTGCCCCATTTGTATAAGATCGTGGATTCTTGGCATTTGGTCACATTCCTTCTTGTACTGAACAGACTATAGTTTGATATGTTTACAGAGAGGCCCTGATATGTTGTAATAGTGAATAATATTAGGACCTTTATAAATATTTATCTTAACCCCATGAGAATTACCTGCCGATTGGCCAAAAAGAAGTTTTCATTATCAATTGGCCCAATCAGCAACATTGTTAGAATAATTTCACCATGCAAAAAAATTGGGGTGAATTATTTGCAAAGCTCCATTCTGATTGGTGATTAAAGTGAAAATATCATGTTACTGACCAATCAGAGTCAATGTTAGATTAGCAGGTACTACACATTGGGTTAACAACTTTGAGGATGAGGTCAAGACTATCACCTTGACTTCTGATTTGATGTTGACGTGTTCTGCCAGACAGAACAAGCAGTCTTTTTTTGTCCAGGTCTTGTCTGTTTGGTTTCCATGGATATTCATGTCTGCTGTCCCATCAGAGTGTCAGATTGGAACCGAATGAAATGACCGAGACGTATCTGTTATCTCATCCGTAACACAATCCTGTTAAAAATTCATGCCATTATGATGCTCTGGTGCTCACAAAACGGACTTAAGTCTCATCAATTTGCTCGGATAAACCAGCGCTAATCTTTATGTGGCAATTCTTTGGGAAATGACCATTAATTTAGCATTCAATGAAGTATCATAATTGATATGGCTGGGTGCATTGACGATATCAAGTAGCTGAAAGGTTAAGAGTTGGTAATAATTTAAAAGATATAGTCCATCCGTTTATGTATGATATGAGTAGTTTTAACCCTATGAGAACTACCTGCCTATTGGTCAAAAAGAAGTTTTCATTATCAATTGAACCAATCAGCAACATTGTTAGAATAATTTCACCACCCAAAATATTGAGGTGAATTATTTGCAAAGCTCCATTCTGATTGGTGACCAATCAGAGGCAATGTTAGATCAGCAGGTAGTGCTCAGAGGGTTAAAAGTGAAGTTGCCTTTGAAGTGGCTTTGTTAGGGATGTTTCTTGTTTTAACTGACGTTATTGCTTTTTTTGGAAGAAAATAATATAATGGACAGAATTGTGAAACGTAATACTTCACAGCAACATTTTACCTGCAGTTTTTTAGTAGACTGGAATGGAGATGTGTTATTTCACAAATCAATGTTTTCTGTGAAGTCGCACATATAGGCTATGTAGGAAAAAATACACACATCGATCCATTTTGTGTTGAATTGAAAATGGACTTGATCAATAAATGTGTGGGAACATGCACAAAAATGGATGCGGTGGTAGTGAACTACCCTCATGTGTGAATAATGTACATAATATATACAAGGGAGTACCAAATGAGTTGGGTGACATTATATTTACAGATTTGTTGCTGTAGGGAACCTTTGCCATTGGGCTATTCCAATTAAAATCCACACTTCCCCTGTGGAAGATTTAGCTAAAGTATGTCACAGAGGGCATATCAGTTTTTAACTCCAGTTGTGGAATATATAGGTAAAGCCATAATACAGGGGGAGTATGGGTTTCAAAATGATTAACTCTGACCAATTATATTTGAAAAACATAATTGATTCCTGCTGTGGAAGATATTTCCAAAATCTTCCACAGGGGTAGTGTGAATTTCAAATGGAATAGCCCATTTTGCAGCCCAGAAATAAACGCAAGGTGCTTTAGTGGGTGATGAGATACATCTATAGAGGAGCTTATCCAAAATTGAATTTGTAACTTACCATCTGATTTCATGTAATAGTATTTGCTATGGTTGGACATGAGAGTAATGCATTTTATGCACAGTTTTGTCTTGGGTTTGAGTATGAGCTATTCCAGTTAATCAATAAAATTAATTTAACAGCCCTTGATGCAATCAATTGTGTAGCAATTAATGATCAATTGCCTGTAGATTATGTGATGTCCAGCGTTGTGTCACATCTGATGTGTTCAAAATAGAAAAACTGAAAAACAATGTTTTACTAACTAGTATTAAAACTGGTTTTGTCATTAAAATATTAAGCCTCTATATAATAAAATATTCATGTAAAAATGATTGAAACAATGATGTTCCTTGCTCATGTATACAAGCAGTTTTACAGTTTATGTGAGATTGGTGTTACCGAACAATCCCGGGCGAACAACACACACACAGAGCTAGAATGGCTAAATGCACAGCTCAAGCTTGTGCACAGTTGTTGAAATGGCGCACATCATTCTACCCAGTTCAATATTTAGGTGCTTGATAAGCTTAACACAAGCCATATGTTGCGTACTGAATGATTCCCAACACACCCTAGCTTTCTACTGGGTTCTTATGTAACTATATGTCAAAAGTGCAAGAGGCTCATCTATGTCAACAGTTACTTATACGGTGGGTCAGGTGTATAACGCACTTAGCTGAATTTGTTATTCGCCTGTGTGATTTAACATACGAGTTTGCAAGACGTCTCTCGTCATGTAAATATGTAGTGTGTGCAAGTACCAGGCATCCTTTGTATACCATTGCTTATTGATACTTCAATATTACCGGAATGAAGGTATATTGAGATGTAGCAGCTTGAAGAAGAAGAATTTGATGATATCGTATTATGCATCAGACTTGTTTAATAATATAAATGTCTTTTATAAACTGGCCTCAAAAAGAAACTTACAATTTTTCACAAGGTCATATCTTAAAATCCTGTCTATAAAAATGAACAAAAATTACACACAGGATTACTTCAATACTCTACTCTAAACACATGTCAGTAACCAAGCAGTTGTCCAACTGACACAACAGCAAAATGCACTGACATGGAACACCTTCCTGGACCACATTCACAGCCCAACAGATTTCTTTTGCTGGGTACCAATTATTCGCCTGTGAATGTGCTCCCGGAAGCTGTTCTGTGTCAGTGTATTTTACTGTTGTGTCAGTTGGGCAACAACTTGGTTACTGACATGTGTTTAGAGTAGAGTATTGAAGTAATCCTGTGTGTAATTTTTGTTCATTTACCGGCGAATAATTGGAACCCAGCAAAAGAAATCTGTTGGGCTGCGAATGTGGGGCAGGAAGGTATTTCATGTCAGTGCATTTTGCTGTTGTGTCAGTTGGACAACTGTTTGGTTACTGACCAGTGTTTAGAGTAGAGTATTGAAGTAATCATGTTTGCAATTTTTGTTCATTTTTATGGAGAGGATTTTAAGATATAACCTTGTGAAAAATTATAAGTTTCTTTTTGAGGCCAGTTTATATGTGAACAAAATTGCCTAGCCCAATCTTAGCGAGTACAACTTGCAGGATAATGATGCTCTTCCATCCTGCAGTACAACCATACTTGACAAACATGGATTGTAAGATGCTTTCCATATTACAGGTTGATTAGAAAAACTAAACCATCAATGTATTTTGACAATGCACAAACAAATGCAATAATTAAAAATTCATTGTATGTAGCCGTGATGACATTGTCAACAGAACAAACACCTGTTAAGGCTTGGGGGCCCCTGTGTATTATTGCTGTCTGTATACACACTGCATATATAGCCAGCCTCATGTGTTAAGCCATATAATGAGTACCTTGTTGAATCAGGCATTAATTATTTGTCATGTTCTATATCGTCGTTAGCCAACAAATGTGATGCTTTTATATTATTTATTTAAATGGGAGGCTCAAAATCTTCAAGGGTAAAAAATTATAACATCTTCTAGTTTACTGTATTAATTTGTATCTACATTTATAAAAGTATTTAGGGTTTGGGTTTGGGTTAGGGTTAGGGTTTGGGATAGGGTTAGGGTTTGGGTTTGGGTTGGGTTTGGGTTAGGGTTTGGAATAGGGTTAGGGTTTGAGTTAGGGTTAGGGTTTGTTACACTGATATGATGTGGGTTAAGTAATCAGAAGACAAAATTTCATTCGATGAGCAGTTGAGAAGAACTCCAAAATTGTAGTAAAAACAAGTAAAATATCTAACAAATTTCTTGTCACATACCTCATTTGGTGTTGTAAAACTGAAAGGCACTGAGATTGTCAGACAAACATTAATTCTTATTAGATGCACATTCCTTTGTGTCTGTCCCGGCATTCAAAGCGAGGACAAGAGTGAGTTTCACACATTCAAAGTGAGGACATTTTTCACAGCGAGGACATATCTGAATTGCACATACGAAGAGAGGAAATGGCCTATACCTCCCCTATACCCCCCACAGAAAGAGTGTCATCCAGTGCACCTATTCACAAAGCGAGGACTGGAATTGTATCCTTGCTATGCCAAAATGTCCTCACTTTGAATGTGGGAAACTATATCTTGTCCTAGCTTTGAATGACTTGACGAACACACTTAAACACGCTTATATACCCACATCCTCTCTTTGAATGCGCACGCACATAGGGGTGGTTCTAAAGCATGTAGCAAGTTAGATGATCCGAGTTGGTGCACATTCATGAGATGCTAATTGCTATTGTGTTCGTTTCAATTGTCCACTCACTTCTCTAACACTCAGCAATAAATAAATGGCAGGTTTTAGATGAAAAAACAACACATAATTGTGAACAGTATCTCCGGCTAAATCTCCTAGGATTTGAAAACCAACTCTAAACATACATTGCATGACTGCTCTGATGCCGGTTGTCTGTTGTTATTATAGCAACAGAAATGCATTTCTTATTTGTTTGATCAACTGATATTCAAACTCAATTTCTCATTTGTAATTGAAGTCCCTATAGTTTTGAATTTCCTGTTAAGTTAAAGGCTCTATCAGTGATCCTATAGAAAGTGTTACAAAATTAGTAGAAAAGTGAAGGGTAAGTTAAGAAAATGGTCACCATCTTTGGCAACAATTGGCAAAATGTAAGAAACAGACAGTGTTGATTATTATGAAGCCCCATTCAATTGCATATATAGCTACAAGTGTCTGTACGGACTAACTCCTCATTTAGCCAAACTGTGACATTTTACCCTTCCTATGCCATGTCTTGTCTTTTCACTTTTACTATGTAAAATTTATGATTTTTTTTAAATTTTCTGATTTGAGCAAATCACTGATAGTGCCTTGAATATATACACAGAAATATGATTTTTAATGTGTCTAGTCGGTCAAGATGTCTACATGCATTATTACCATAAGTAGAAAGAATTAGTTACCAAGTGGCTGTCCTAGGACTAGACTTCCAGACTTATTACTGACCAGTATCTTTGAAATTATTGTTTTTATTAATGCGCTGGTGGTGCTACTCAAAGTTGTCTGTGTTACAATAATTTAACTATATAGACTACATATTTTACTAGTTTTTAGGTCGTATGAAGAGAAAAGACATTATGGTATCACAAGTCATGTCTGTGTGCATAAAGGTATTTGTTTGCCAGCAAACGAGGATACATGCACACTTGCACTTCACATTTAAATCATGGACCACTCTGCAATATTCGCACACTCGCACTTCACCATTTAATAAATTTGTGCATTGGTTTCAAACCACCGAATTCTATATCAAACTCGGGCTGTAGCTACATAAGGGAACTTTCATATAAAAGTGGTGGTCAAGGTCACACAATAAGGTCAAAGGTCATTTGAGGTCAACTTGTAAAATAGGCTGAAAACGAAACAAAAGATTGTTGAAGAAGTTTCCAGGATTAGTATTTAAAAGAGAGAGATATGTAGTCCAACAGGCAGGGTGGTTTCTCACAATGAAAGTTGCTGAATTAGCTGGGTTATATCATGTCTTCAAATCCAGCCAAATTGCTTCACGCACAGTTTGTATTGTATTGCAATTCAGTGAAAGGTGATTCCATCAATTGTCTTGGGCTGTGTGAATTATCTAGCATTTTAACCCAGCTATCCCCATTTGAACAACCCACTTTTATGATATAGACAATGTTAAAGAATAAGCAAGGTAAATACTCAGAATTGACTGTTGTATTCAGCATCGACCAAAAAGTACTTATACTTGAGAAGGTGAATGTTGACGATAGTGTACAAGGCAGCATTCTTTTAATGCTGTTCCTTGTGATGCCTAATAGCATGTAATATTACTTGAGGCGGGAGTATTTTACTTCAGGGACAATGATCTAGGCTGTGTAAATGTTCGTACTAGGAGGATTCATGAATATTTCAATAATAGCAATATTAGGCTAGCCGCTTTCTTGGGAATCTTCCCAGTGCTATATGCCTTGTACATACATGCTGGCCAATCTGGTATCAGATGGCCTGATTTTCAAACCTTTTGATAGATTCACAGTACACTTTTATAATAGTTATTTTCAGATCAACTCAAATAGAGAATATGTAGAACATTTTTCTAATGTCAATGTTGTTGAAATTGTGTATACTTTTCCAATGATGACTTGAGGAGTTTCAAGTATGCTTCATTGTTTCATCAAATCAAATTTATAACTTGGCAAAACTTGTTTTTCAACTTAAGCTGAGTAATGTTGAATATTGTCAAATTTAACCAAGTAATGTTGATATTGTCAACTTTAACCAAGTAATGTTGATATTATCAACTTTAACCAAGTAATGTTGAATATTGTCAACTTTAATCGAGTAATGTTGAATATTATCAACTTTAACCAAGTAATGGTCAATATTGTCAACTTTAGCCAAGTAATGTTGAATATTGTCACATTTAACCAAGTAATGTTGATATTATCAACTTTAACCAAGTAATGTTGAATATTGTCAAATTTAACCAAGTAATGTTGAATATTTTCAAATTTAACCAAGTAATGTTGAATAGTCAACTTTAAACGAGTAATGTTGAATATTGTCAACTTTAATCGAGTAATGTTGAATATTTTCAAATTTAACAAAGTAATGTTGAATATTGTCAACTTTAGCCAAGCAATGTTGAATTTTGTCAACTTTAACAATCAACAGTATAATAATTGTGACATCAAAATCAATCGTTGCCAGATCAACTGGTAATCTGTGTTCAGAACTACAATCAAAATGATCGCAAAATCAATGGATTGCTAACAAATATGCAAACCAAGCATGAACCAGTAAGAAAGCTATGACGTATCTGCTACGATGGCAAATTAAATGCGTCATTATATTCAACAAGAGCTACATGGTTAAAGTAATACCACGCTATTAAATTGTAACGTAAGAAGCCATTACAAATTTTGACCATCTTGCATTATTGAACGCCTTCTGTATTCTGTATGAAATCTTCACTCAAGTGCAGGGTTATGCCTGGTTAAAATGCTAATACTAAACAACACCATAATACCAATTCAATCATGAAAATCTTAGTTTTAAAATTCCCATTGTACATATCTTGACTTAGAGATAAGAAATTTCAAGCTGTTATGTAGAATATTTTCCCCAGTGGACCGGTGTAAAAGCTTGCAGGTTGTAGTCTGTGACGTAAACGCTCTCCATAAAAGAAAGGAGTATAAATTATTACAGGAATTTTACAAGATGGACTAGAGGACATTATACTGACTAGTATCTCTTGACTTGAAATGTGTGTGTAATCTTATATTTGCTTGTACTGTCTGAAAATGAATTCAGACAGTATGAAGGTAATGTAGAAAGTTAAATATTATGGACTTTATAACTTGCTAATATTTGCTTGTACTGTCTGAAAATGAATTCAGACAGTACGACGGTAATTATGTAGAAAGTTAAAAATCATGGACTTTATAACTAGATTTACAGGATCAATGGTGATAAATTGTAGAATTAAACACTTAGAATATACTTTGATCCGTTAACATAGTAAAAAATACATCCTTTTTTAGTAGAGGACAACATCCAAAGGGGGGGGGGAGTTAAGTTACAACAAATTAATAAAAAATTGAATAGGTTGGACAAGTCTTTACATTGTTTATCTTGGGTTTGATAAGTTAATTTAACAATTTTTAAAATTAAATTATTGTTTTATCCCAAAACACTGGAAATAAAGTGATAAAATATTTGCTTGCTCGGCAGATTTGAATTTTAGAGAAATGTCCGGGTAGGTACCCCCTCTTTGCCCTCTTGAAAGTTACTTATCCTCATGTAAGTCCTGTTTTAATTTTCCCTTAAAGTTTACACTATACTTCTAAACATGCTGCATGTATGTATATAGAAAGCAAATGTATACTTCTATGCTACTCAAATTTGGTACACTCACATGAATATACATCATTATATGCTGCATGTAATTTTCTCATAATTATTTCACCAAACGTGTTATGATCTTCTGCTATTTTTCAATAACAATAATTTTCGTGACAACTTTCGCAAGTAAAGAGAACTGATTTATCTTGAATTCACATTGTTTTTCACATCGTGAACTTAGACATAAATGTTAAAAATAATTAATGTTTAACAAATTTGATTTCATGATTTGAAACTGTGAAAATATTTTCACAATTGAATAAATCATGGATTTATGTACTTGAATTGCCCACACTAAGGTCATGCACCTCAATTATGAGTTTAATTAAAATTCATATGCTATTATACCATTACGTTGCTGTTTTTGTACCATGCTCTCTACATATGGCGTGTAATTTGTTCAGGTTTATTTAAAGAGTCATGAAAAATTGAGCATATACATGTAATGGTTTATTTCGTAGATCCATAGTAGAGATATCAATAATTCACACTCTCGTAGAGTGAAATAACGCTGCCAATGGACAGGTAGTCGGTAATACGGCTCCTCAGAGATGCTTAAGGAGTCGGTGTACGCTATAAAATACTAATTAATTTGCATGTTTCAAGCACTCTATAAACCTTGCAAATTTAGTTTGGATTTATATTGTCATCCCGGTGTTGCCATTTTTGATCACTAGAGTCATTTATTTATTCCACTATACATATTATTTATGTGCTTTGTATTTTATTCTATTGTTTTTAGTTTGAATTTATTTTGACTAGATAAGTAATTGATTCATAACATCACATTTGTGGCTCAGAAAAGAGCTGTTGTTAATCAAATTGGTACTGGGTGCTAGATATGTGTGATTCACAAATAATCAGAACTTACATCTTTTTGAAGGGCTGCTTTTACTGATAGAAATGGATGGATATTGAGGATACACATAATATGAATTTTGGGGTGAGCGGAACTCTGAGCTACAAACAATATTCTTGTTTTGTTTTGATATTAATTAAAATGTTTGATTGATAAATACACATAGGGGAGAAAGAACCTAGAACATTTTAAATATTATTTTATAATGTAAACATAACATGCACAATGCAGATAAGCCTGGAGGAATGTTAACTTGAAGCAGTCATATAGTCCCCAAATGCATGCAAATTTAAAGCATGTGTCATGGGTAACATTGCCCTTCATATCAAGGCATTGACTTGCAACTTACATGAATAATATTCTATATTACTAAAGTTTCACTACATTTACCCATTTATTAGTTATGCAAAATTGCATAACAGTAAAATTGCATAACTGTTGTTAAGTACCGCTTCAGGGTTTATTTGGCGGATGTGATACGCTCATGCATTTCATATTCAAATTTTAATTATTTTTTTGTTAGGAGTCGGATGTGAATGTGGAGCATCTAGAGTAATCACCTAAAATGGATGGTGGGGTATAGCTTAAGTTCTTTTGAGATGCAGCATGATGAAATATATAATTGCTTTATATTATATCGTTTTCTAAAATCGTCATATCTTAGGAATGTGAAATCTGGAATGTGAAGTTGATTTTCAGGAAATTTTTAGGCTACAATTTTGTAAGAATATCAAATTTCAAACTGACATTGATTTTGCTGAAAAACACTCAATTCAAATTTGCCTCACCCCATCACGTATTCCAGTTGAAATCCATACACCCCCATGGAAGACATGACCTTAATTTTCCACACAGGGGGTGTTAAATGGAATGATGTGGGGCCATAGTGGTCAGCGACAACCTGTTAAGTATGCTGAGGCTTGTGGATCAACGTCTAGGCGTTGTGCCAGGGCGTAGTGCACTATAAATCACTGCGCTTTTTTTTTTTTTTTAGATGTCAATTGGAGGCACCCATACAGGTTATCCCATTTAAAATTCACATTCCCTGTATGGAAGATTAAGGTCATATTTTCCATATGGGGTGTATGAATATCAAGTGGAACAGCCCATTTATGCCTTGTATAATACACCATACATTGAACATTATAAACCACAACATAAATAATACGACTTGAAATAGATTTGAATAATACAACTTGAAATAGATTTCTAGTGTAAAAACTCCAATCCATTAACCATTAGTGCTGTAAATTTAAACCATGTATATTTATAATTGTGAGAAACTGTCTATAACCTTTCACTAATTGTAGCTTTTGTTTTTGTTCTCTTGTTTATTTTACAGAAAGCACGGCTTGCCAGAATACGATTAGCTAAAAACGCAAGTGGGAATGCATTTGTGTCTCGGAAGAAAGAGGCTGATAGAATGCAACAAGTAAGTGTTATACAGTTTTTCCTAAAAGTGTAACGAAATTGTAGAAACTTTGGTGTCATACACTGTTAAAATACTTGGTAAACTTTTCCCCAAATTAAGTCAAGATATCAACACTGTTCAAATGCTGGTAAACATTTACCCAAGTTTAATAAGACTATCTACATTGGATTTGATTATTTGCATCCAACCTTTGTGTAGTCATTGCCGCTAGTTGATCAAAGTAAAAGTTGATCCAGTTTTTGAACAGTGTAAGAATTATCAGATTTTGGTTGGAGGAGAGAAATGAAAAAGAAAATTGTGAAATTGTAATTATTTTTAATTCTCAAGAATGATCAAACTTTTATTTCAGCTGTAGAACTGCATTTTTTACCCTGATGTGGCAGTGATGTCAGTGCTCATTTTATTGGGCACAGCATTAAATTGCAACAATTTTGGGTGCTGGCATTTACCATGGTGTTCACACCCATGTGCTTTAGATGTGTGTGTGAAACAACCTACCTTCAATGCGTTGATGTCACTGCCACATCAGGGTATAGATGTTATAGGGAACATATAATCATAGAATGGTTTATCATGTTAATTTTTGTGTTCAACTGGTAGAAGGCAGTATGGTACCTTGCTTTATCCAGGTATTAGCATCAATTTAGTCTCACTGGCAAGGAGTAGATTATTGTGGAAGTTAGAGTATAGAGGGATTCAGTAGTTAGTAGATGTCTTTGAGGTTGACTTGCGAGTACTTCTAAAAATACAGTAAGAAATATTACTATTTTCATGACACTAAAACAATTATTGCACATAGTAACAGTGAATCCTGTGTTCTCCACCCATTCTCCTTGATTATAAAATGGTGCTCAGCAAATTTGGGCTATTCCAGGTGAGATTCATCCACCTCCTATGGAAGACACAGCCTTAATCTCCTACACAGGGAGTGTGTATTTCAAATGGGGTTACCTGAATTGGTGACTCCATTTGAAATATACTTGACCTCTGTGGGAGATTCAGGTCATGTCTTCCATTGAAGGTGTATGGATTTCAACTGGAATAGCCCAATGGTTGCTATAATTGTTATCAAATTGACCATCTTTCCAGATTCACTGTAGTTGTTTGAAACACTGATATTCTCATGAATAATTTTAAAGTTATTGGGGGCTTTTCATTCTAAATTTGGCTGTCGTGCTTATATAATCCTGACATATTTTCAAAATGGTAATCTTGTCTGTTAGAATATTAGGCCTGTATAATATTATATGTTATGTAATCAATTTGCTGTATTTATTAATACCGTTAATACAACTGACAATCAAAGTAGAACTTAACAGAGATACATAAGTCCTGTTTAATAGTCAATAACAACAGTTATTGAAACCTGAAAAGTGTATAAAGATCATGATGTTGACTTTGTTTAGAAATATGTTTTGAAAGAAGGAAAAAGCTGTCACCTTTGATGAGGATGAAGTAGAATTAGATTTGTTGTTGTGAATGGATGGATGGATGAATGGATTAGTCTTGTCTCCTTAGAATGACTTTGCAGAATAAATGTTCTCTAAAAATGATATAGAATTATAGATATTATTTTCTCAATATAGATAGATATTGTTCAGAGAAGATACCTAACACTTCCCATGTTGCATTTCTCCCATTTCAATTTTCTGTACTAATTTGCTGGAATAATTATGTTACACCCTACCCTGTGTGTGCAATTTATATCTTAGTTATAATGAGGCATCACACCCTTATGGTTTTAGTGCGGAGGGTAGTCCGTAATTCTACAGATTTGCTATCTGGTGCAGCTTGGGTCGATAGTGACGAAATGGACAACCTGATCTTGCAAAAATGTTTATTTCTTGACTATCAACCCATGTTTAGCCAGTCTACTCTCATCAAGAAAACATAGGGAATCTGTACAGAGTATATGGGAGTGTCATTTGATGAAATGTGGTGATGTATCATGTTGCATTGGATTCTGGGAAGGGTAAGGTATCTTCTGGATATTGTTCTCTAGCAGTGATCCATGCAAAAGTATGAACAATGTAGATTTTGTAGGAAAAACTTAAAAGTGAAGGATAAGTTTAAAAAAATCCCATTAGGTACTTTTGATGAAAAATTTGTAAGAAGGGAGAAACAGTAGTACTATGATAGAAAACATTAGTACTATACAAAATGTAAACCCCTGTTCACATGTGTGTAATTATTGTAAGTGTATATAGGCACACTTACCTCCAAAATTGACTGGGATTCCAAATGTTATGTGTTATTGCACGGTGTCGCAGTGGAGCCATTGTGTTGTGCACTTGAGCAAGGTGCTTTTATCTCACTTGCTTCTACCCAGGGGTAAAATGGGAAGCTGTTATGAATATTGTCCATGAGTGCCACCCAAAGGTATGAGCATGCCTTGGCAATGTATGGCAGCTGACATATTCTAACGACAGTGGAATAAATGTAAAGAAAAGTCAGATATGCAAATATCTGATTTATGATGATTTTTTAAGAGATTTTTTCCCCGGATTTTCTCACTAAAAGAATTGCTGATGTTGCCTTTAATACAAGACTGCTTTGAGAGTGAGGCCTGGCAACACCAATGATTGTTAAATCTACAGCGAACCTAATTAGCATACAAAGTTCATTGGAATTGCATATTATATTTTAACAAAATTGTTCAGAGAATTTTACGCAGATGAAAATTACTCAGTTAAATAAAACTACTTTTAAATTCGCTTACCAGGAGCACTTTCACAAAAGTGCAGATGTTTTGTAAATTTTAGATATCAGAATGTTGGTGCGCAAATCATCAAACGATCTTTCAATCACAGGTACAAATTTTTGCACCAAATTTTGTATCAGTTGTGGAGGCAAATGATTCTAGAAATTATGTTGTTTGACTAAAAAGTTACCATGCAAATAGTACATCTGCACCCTGTAAATTGTAATTGAATAACACAGTAAACCATCTTTCCAGTTATCACCAAATCACTTAACCCCATGAGAACTACCTGCCGATTGGCCAAAAAGAAGTTTTCATTATCAGCAACATTGTTTGAATAATTTCACCATGAAAAAAAACTGGGGTGAATTATTTTTAAAGCTCCATTCTGATTGGTGATTAAAGTAAAGATATCATGTAATTGACCAATCAGAGGCAATGTTAGATTGGCAGGAGGTATTCAGGGGCCTAAATAATCACCAGGGTACCAATATTTTGCTTGCTTTTTTCTTCTTGTGTTGAATTTGATTACGCCTCAACACCAGGGAAGGGCGCTAATTTGCTATTATTGTCAAATACTCGGAGAATAAAACCATGTGTTTCTAGTATAAATCTTGCAGCTTGGTAAGATATAGTTGATTTGATTAGTTAGTTGCAAATGGTTCTGTTGAATTTTCGGGTTAGTAAGACATTCTGTTATCATTTCACAAAGAGATTATCGCAAAGAAGAGAAATATTTACGTTGACGCCATATGTTGGTAGGTTTATGACCTTTGTAAGTAGCGATACACATCACACATTTCTTGAGGACACTGGAGGCAGTGGAGGGGGATGTGTTATGTAAATTAAAATGTTGTGACTGTAATAACAGTTGCGACACAGAGTCTATCATCAGCCTCATAATAACCAAATTCATTCAAGAAATAGGCAGGTTACATAAACCCTGTTGTTGATGATAAAAGGGGAAAAATAATAAGGTGGAGGTAGAGACACGCAAAGTGTAGTTCTTTCTTTTCGTAGGTGCATATTTTGACAGCAGCTAGCTTAGAGGGCACAGTTGATCATAGCGTACTTTAATTGCACATCGAAAATAATTAATTATGGCTAAGGCAGGAAAATGAATACCCCGGTTGGCGTTGCATTTTCCAAAAGGGGGTATTTATTAGAGGTAATATTAGAACGATAATGCCCATTAAAATATCATTAGGTAAGCTTAAAACTCACACTGAAATGACAAACTCCCGGACAAACTATGAACTTAGGAACAATGGCTTCCGGTTTGCGCCCGGGTTTATGATCAGACTAAAGCGGTTGTGTGTGCACCTTGGTAAGCTTACTACACAAGATAGCATAGAAATATCAGCATTTTTGAAACATCTTGATTGAAAATGGTGGGGGACATTTACTTGAAGGGGTGGGGCAACTATAGGATATATGGTATGTGACATGTGGAAAGAGGAAGAAACTATGTTTGACCAAAGTTACAAAAGTTGAAGGGGGTGACTTTGAAGGGGTCAGTTTGACCGAAGTTGCCCTGTCATTGCGTACATTGCACAGGAAAGCTTTCTGTATGCTCTGCTGAACACATATGCGGGGTGCTAACTGACGCGGTGTTGGCACCCCGCATATGTGTTCAGCAGTGTATTGTGGGAAGGAATTTCAGTCAAATTGATTTCTGTCAGAGAAACCCAGGATTCATGTATTGGACCCCCTTGTGCTGTATAGAATCATTTATGTACATGTTCAAGTCATGAGTTCAACTCCAGATGACCAGTATGGCACCTATGTCAAATCAATATTCAGACTTTTGGGTCGAGCAATGCTACATGCCAATATTTCATGACATGATTCTAATTAGCTAATCAGAACCCCACCTACGTTATGTACACGCTACAAGGGGCAAAAAGTACAAAAGAATGCTGATAAATAGCGATATATATTTCATAGTCTTGTATTTAGACCTTCTTTGTCTCATTCTGGGTTAGTAGAATGAGCATATATATTGCAATGGAATAGAATCGATATAGGAAGTCAAGCCAAATGAGAAGCTGAGGAGCTGAAAACAACATAATATTATGTTAACATCTAGGTGAAACAAAAACATACAAGAGAATGTTAAAGACAGGTGTTTGCATTGTTCACACTACGTATTCTATCAATACGGGAAATCTTGGCTGATGTCATCGGCGAACTCAACCAGGAAACTTAACGGCAGCTGTACAAGCAAATACCAGGTTAAGGAGAAAATCAGGGTTGCCAACAAATTTCAGCCCAAATTGTGGGTCAAATTATTGAAAAGTCGCCCAATTTTTCTCTTACCCATTGGTTTCTATGGCACAGGAAATTACCGGAAGTCGTGGGGAGCCAATAATTGAGAAGTAGCCCAATTTTTTTCTGAACCATTGGTTTCTTTAGGACAAGAAATTGTCAAAATCTTCAAAAATTGCCCAATTGGGCTACCAAATCACACATTTGGCAACCCTGGCTCAGATAATAATATATACTTTACCCTCTACTAGCTGGAATTACCTTTTTGTACAGGGATGTTTAAAAATACCTTCCTTGCTTCAACTGCAGTATGGTACTAATTTACATGCACCAGAAACTTACGATATTATATAAAAGAATTCAAATTCTTTGCATTATTAATAAGATGCTGTCGCCAAAGGATAGCATATTATAGTACATACATTTATAAATTTAATTTAATTGCCAAAACTTGAGTGCAAATGATGTGCTTACATCACCATACCAAGGTATCCAAATGATTTGTTGAGATTTTCTTTTGATCGCAATTAATTGAGAAGAAAAGGAGGAGAAAAAAATAAAGTTCTTATGATTACAATAGATTAGGAAACTAGAAAGAGAGTTTAGATAATTTAATTGGGTTCACCAACTCTCTTTTTTCTAGAAAGGCAACAGAATAGAATAATTGATTTTTTGAATGCAATGCCAAGTGCGGTATTATGAGTAGTTTTTTAGAAGAAAGAGTAGTAATCGATATATAGGTGCCTTTGAACTGAACAAAATTGCAGGAAATAGCTGGATATGCATCCGTAATAATGCCATGTAATGCATGTACAACAGGATGCCTGGAATCTCCTTATGAGAAGGAACCATCAGAGAATTATACTAGGCTGCCCTATTATACTAGGCTGCCCTAGAGGACGGCGGGGCTAAAAAACAAGTGTACCAGAATGTGGGTTCAAAATAGCTGGATGAAATAATTGAAGTGTAGAAGAGATTTAGTCTTTACCAGGGGAGGATTTACTGCTATAGAAGTGGATCTGAGTATTTGACCTGGTAATAATGCACAAGTGCCTTGGAGGGTTTCTTAAATGATGGTACTATTTGCATGGTTGCAGCTTAAAATAGCCTTGGTGCCCTTTTATTACATTGTGGGGGAATTGCATAACACAAATTTCTGTACTAACACTGTGTGAGCCTTGTCACAACAGCTTTTAAACTATGCCACATCACACCATGGCATCTATTTTTACATGGCTAAAAGTGCAATTAACAATACCGTATGAGTGATGGAGATTATGTACAATAACATTTTTAACTTAAATTTAAATGACATTTTACAGTGATAAACGTGAATATTATTAAGGAAATGATAAAATAAGCAAAAATAAGCAAAAAAGTGTTTATAAAAAATACCACTTACAATAGACAATAGTTTGTCATCTTAACCAAGGTTCAGCTTAGTACCTATTCGATGCTGTACATTTTCATAATATAATGGCTATTCAGTAGCATATACAGCCCTTTTTAAACGGGCGCGCACCCTCCGGGTTTCAATAAAGAGAAGAGGAATTCAGTGGCGTAGCCAGGATTTTGGAACCGGGGGGGGGCACAACTTGTGAATGTACCGACCGGAAAAAAAGGATAATTGGCAGTACAAACATTAAAACACAAAAATTTTTATGTATAATTCAATTTAATTCACAATTTTTTATCATTTTTATTACAATTCTCCCCTTTTTTCTGTCACTGTGAGTAAAAAATAGTCTATTGTTAACACAATTTTTTTTTTACCACTGCCTTACGTCTACCAACGGCCTTACATGAACCGACGGCCATGGCCCCCACCCCCACTGGCCCCCACTGGCTACACCACTGGAGGAATTTGAGAAAAAGAGAAGCAAAACGTCTGTGTGCATGTGATGTTAATGAATTTTACCATTTTGGCTTTAAAAAAGCAAATTTAAACAAGCATCGCACAAATTTGTTCCATTTAAGCCTCAATATGTTATATTCACACGTTTCATGATCTGTATACGCGCTTGCTATTGTAGTTGCAGTTGAAGGTGACTTTTATGGCCAAAATAGATGTTTTAGCCGATTTAATAACATTATTATGGCCTCCCATCTTAATTTATCAAATAAAGATGTGCCAGTCAAGGAGGGGAGATATCCAATGTAGGTCACCTATTTGTGTCTGCATGCTTGGTCATTAAGACTAACAAGGAAATCATTCAAATGTCGTTCAATTACTCTTGAGAAATAATAAACAAGGTTTATCACACCTTGTCAGGTGCATCATCAAAATAGCAACAGAAAAACAAAATGGCTGCCATCTGTAATATTTTTAGATTTCATAATCATGTCTTATTTGGGCGATGTTAATTGCAATTGAATGAAAATCATTATTAGAGTTGATGATATTTTCTGAAATATTAAGATCTCTCTGAAACATTACGGAAGCATACAGATGATTTGAACCCATTTATTTGGCTTCTAATTTGGCTAGTTAAATGTAGGATATCGTATCGTTTAGATCAACTTGACATAGCTGTCTGCAGCTGGTTAAATAACTAAGTGAGTTTGGTTTAGCCAGAAAACAGGTAATGTGTATTTTTAATGATGGATATTTTGACGGATGTGAAAGGATAAGCAAGGTTCTATTTTAGTTTGAACCCCAAGGATATTGTACATTAATTACGTGAAATTTGGAGCTCGAAAAATGGAGTCAAACAGGTCTTTGTTGTTGCATGTGGAAATGTAGTTGAATCAAATGGTGATATTAATTATTCATTAATTCAGGTCATTATGGTACCAACTTGTCACACAAAAAGACATTTTGAAATGTGCAGAGAAACTTGATTTCCCCCATATTTTTATTGGAATTGACACAAAATGAATCATTTGAAGTAAATACTTTATGTAGTTTTGTGATAGGAAATAATGCTACTTGAAATGATTTAGGTATGCAAGACATGATGTAATAGGCCTAGGCCATTCCAGTTGAAATACATATACCCCTTATAGAAAACATGACCTCCCACACAGGGGGTATATATTTCAGATAACCCCTATTTGAAATTCATACTCCCTGTGTAGGAGATTAAGGTCATGTCTTCCATCTAGGGGTGTATGGATTTTAAGCAAAATAGCCTAATTTTCATACTCCCTGTGTAGGAGATTAAGGTCTTACATAGGGGTGTATGGATTTTAAGCGAAATAGCCTAATGTTTTAACAAAAGCATGTCGTTCATCTCAGTTCCTAATACAATCTTCCATCATTCTAATAGTGCATGGCAAATAACATGGAAAATATATTCCTAGCACAAAACTAGACTGACTAAGAGCTTCTTCTCATGTCTGTGTTCTGATGACGTACACAGAACTATATGTTTCTGCCAAGCAACGACACAAGTTGTTTTATCCCATAAGGAGCCATACTTTGTGCAGTGACATATCCTTCTGCGTATTTTGCCAGAAAAATGTGCGTCACTGTAGCTGTTGTAACACAGGAGTTCAGGTCCCCAAGTCGCACTCACATACATGCATGCAAATCATGATGAATGCGAAGATTAGGCAACTTTGGCTGTCGTACTAAATCAAAATCCGGACTTGTTGGGTTTGAAGGCAGTTTAAACCTTATCAATGCATGTGATTCACTTCAAGCGTTATTCTGTGTGATTTAGCATATATTATAGTGTTACAGGCTGTAAATTTAAATGAGGAAGGCATCAAAGTCTCAATCAGGTTTAGGTTTTATTTTTGATTTAAAAAAATACTGACAGTGATTTAAGTTGTGAAAAATGGATGTTGAGGTTCGTAAATATAATAAGTAAAATCACAAACTTGGAAATATTTGTACTATATCTCAGATTTGATGTGAATACCTTTTGTAAAACAAACAAAGAAACAAAAATTGTTTTAGCAATAGACTTATTTCATTCAAATTGGCAATTCAAATATTTCGTAATTGAGCTTTCAAAAATTATGAAAGTATTTAAAAGCAACACTGGAAAGACCCAGAAAGCTCTTCTTGTTTCCTAGCAAAATAATCATTTTCTGCATTGGCCACCAAGACAGAATTTTGTGATCTAAACTGGTTTTTGCATATGTGTGTTTTTATTTCTAAGATCCAATCAAGGTACCTGTTATATGTATATTTACAGCTCTTCATTGCATCTTATCATGTCTATTGACATTGCTTAGTGAACACAATGCACAAGTAGGAGTAAATCTCTAGTCTTGAAAATGTCTGTAAATAGTTATTAATGTCTTTTAATAGTATTCAGGTGATTACCAAAACAAGAAAAACAGGTGTTTTGCTTATTCAGAATAATCTGTACTATATGTTGTAAATGTGTTGATGTAAGCCACATTTAAGAGAGAAGGGGAACAAGCATGAAAGCAAGCAAGAAAGTGGAGAGAGAGCACTTGGGGCATTTTCCATAGTGCAGCATTTATGGTTTTTGAAGTACACTAATGTCTAGATCAGATTTCATCATGATGGGTTTCACCTTTACACATCCAACACTCTAGCTGCAGAAATTGGATTACACTAAAGAGCATTTTTATGATTATCATTATTTTTTTGTTGGTAGTGGTGTCATTAAATCAGGGACAGAATTCAGGGAAAAAGCTGAATTGTAGTGTTTTGGCATGAGTGATGAAGTATTGATAGTTAGTATGGATATCTGGGCAACTCTTGATTTGTGGTATTGCCTTTGGGGATTGGTACTTGGGCGATAAAGCAATAAGAGTGGTGCAGTCACACAATTGATTGGAATGGCATCAAACAGTTATAATCTCCCTCTGCTTGTTTGTTTGTCTCTGTCTTGTCTGTTTGTCTGTCTGTTTCTCTCTCTCTCTCTTTCTTTACCTCTCTGTCCCTATCAATTTTGTTTTTTAGTAGCCAGAATGATCAAGCTAGAGACATATTAATATTCTACACGTGTGTTTGCTACAATTGCTAAGATCAGTACACTTTTCAATTGTTGCTATCTTCAGGAAAGACCACACTCTTTGGTAATTTAAAGCAAAACTCACATATTTACCTCCTGCTATCTTCAGAAGATAGCACATACAAACTTCAGTGATTGAACCTGGTACATCATTTGTATATTTAATTACGGCTATCTTTAAGAGATAGCACATAAGAACACACCACTTAAGAGTACCTGTGAGGTATGTAGGCCTATATCACAACAGTACCTGATTGAATCTAGCACACAGCATGTGAATACTACACATTTCTGTCTTCAGAGTAATGAATGGTATTTATGTAATATATTTATATAATTTGCTCAATTTTTTGCTACCATAAGTAGATAACACAATATACACATACCCATGATAAGCAGGATATTTAGTGGTTGCTGAGTATAGATAGCATGTATGATATGGAAGTGTTTTTGCTAGGCTCTTTCTTTAGTAGATTGCTGTCATCAGTAGATAGCACACATGGCACATGAATAATATTACAATGTTGTTGCTGTCATCAGTAGATAGCATATATGACATGACAGTGTTTTGATTTTACTAAGCTTTTAATAGATTGCTATCATCAGTAGATAGCACACATGGCACTTGAATAATAGTACAATGTTGTTGCTGTCTTCAGTAGATAGCATATATGACATGACAGTGTTTTGAGTTTACTAAGCTTTTTCTTAGTAGATTGCTATCATCAGTAGATAGCACACGTGGCACGTGAATTACAATGTTGTTGCTGTCTTCAGTAGATAGCATATATGACATGGCAGTGTTTTGATTTCACTAAGATTTTAGTAGATGGCTGTCATCAGTAGATAGCAGACATAGCACTTGAATAATATTACAATGCTGTTGCTGTCTTCAGTAGATAGCATATATGACATGGCAGTGTTTTGATCTTACTAAGTAGATGCTGTAATCAGTAGATAGCACATATGTCACATTAATAATATTACAGTGTTGTTGCTGTCTTCAGTGGATGGTACTACATGGTATTTTAATTAATATATTCAGTCAATAATAATTTATTTTGGTGTACAAGTTTGTAAACAATGTAAACATTGATATATTTAACAGCTAGCACATGTTACATACATGTAGACATAGTGGTTTAGGTAAGCATAATAAAATTTCTGATTAGTCTGGTTATAATTGAAAATAATATGAACAAAACAGGTACAGATGTAAACACATGTTTGCATATATGAATGTATAAATAGGAATAAAAGATTACGACTTCCAGTTTAGTCGAATTGTATGAGTAATATCTACAAAAACACTGGTGTACGGAATACCACACACATTGCTTCATATTACACCTTTGCGTCATAATTCAATAATGACAAATGCAGATAATGAAACTTTGCCGCAAACCTTTTCTGTATCTTTTCATTTTCTTGTGCTATTAAGCATTAGTAATATTTAGTTAGTTGCGCAATGGGGAAAAAACGATATGATCATGAAGAGTAATATACCAGCTGTATTCCTTGAAGCAAAGCAAATGAAAAGAGATACCAGTCTAATGTTTGGTCTAGGCTCTGCTGAAAGAGGAGATAAATACATGCAATTAGGTCACTTCCTGTCATCCAGATGAGAGAGAAATCTCGTTTTGTAAAAGGGCATTTGTGCGCACTCCTTGTCACCCAATGTGAGTACTGGTATTGTCACAAAACATGGTTATCAAGTGTGGCTGGCTCCTCTCTCTAACTCCTAGCCAACAATACGAGGCGTAAAAGCAGTGAAGAAAAAATCGTCGACAGAGACAAGATATGTATGACAAATAATAACAGTGCAGCTGTACTGATATAATCAGTCCAGTGGTATGATCAAATTTCCATCTCTTTCCCAGTGCCATTGTGCTGCATAAGTGTTATTCATTGCAATACAATTGCGTTAGCAAATATGGCGATGATGGTGAAGAGCTTGTACCAGAGATGGCAAGATGAGTTTTTAGGACCCCATTAAATGCGCCCGAGAGTTTCAAATTTCTGCTGTGTATTTGGTTTTCAATATGAAAGATACGATTCAAATGTAGAATTGAATTCATTATTCATGTGGTATGAATAATTATATCTTTTCATAGCTGTAAGGTGGATTTGCAGCTTTTGTCAAAGTATGTACCAGCCTTGTAAGTATTCTCCAAAAGAAAGGTTAGCTTTTCATATATGCACAAAGTGGTTTATTTCTGACTTACTGCGTGTGGGTTTGGTAGGCAGGTGGAATATTTATGCCATGAGTGTTTAGCTTATTCTGTTTTCTGTTGAAGCATGCTTCAAAAGGAAGAAACGTGTCTATTCAAAAATAACAAAAGGCAATAAAGCTTGTCGGTTGAAAAAGGGAAAATATATGTGTATGATCGAAGAATGTACTTTACTCTTGCTTATGAGTAGACATTAAATGTAGTATTGTTCACTAGAAAATAGAAATACTGATCACTACAATACAATCATGATGTTAAAAAAGGATATAACATTAACATATGACTAGGTTAACTTGTAACAAGATATGATCTTCAAAATAGAATAATAAGAATTAAAATTTAAAATTTCATATATACGGATTTATAGTATTATATTACTTGTAGAGTTTTATTAACTGGAAAGAATTAAGCATTTATGCATATGGTAAGTCAATGTCAATGTCCGCATGATTGATGCAAAATACTTTCCATCTATTTATAGAAAATTTTAAAAAGAATTTATAAACCTGTATCTTAAGTACAAGATAAATTAGCAGTAATGTGCAAAGAGTTAATGTAAAAGATGTTTTCCTGGTCATATATTTCATGATTTTTTTATTACTTGTCATATCATTTTCTCAGTCTGTGTTATAATTATCATTTTGACAGGAAATGTAGTGCTCAAGTTATAAATTATGTCCTCAAAACAGACTAGAAAAATTAGAATTGGTTATTTTTGCCTAATAGATTAGCCATACTACCATTAAGAAATTAAAGAGAGGTCTGAGATTCAGTATTTCATTCTTCTAGAAGTAGACTGATGAATTTCCGAATTAACAAATTTAATAGAAGATTTGAAAATGGATATGCGTGCAATACTTGGAGAACAAACATACTGTGACATACTTAAAATAATTACCATGGAACAACTGAAATGTTTAGATGCAAAAAGCAGAAAAAAGCCACTTTTCAAAAAAAAAATGTTAAGAACACCAACATCAGCCCCATAATACTAACTTTATATTTACACCCTAAAATTCCAAGTAGGGCCTACATTTTGAGACATATGCTAAATATATGCTAAGCAATGAGGTGCTTTTCAATTTCATATGATTGTTGCTTAACTCTCTCCAAGTGGGTGTCGACTGCAGGTTTCAGGTTTAAGAAAAAAGAAAAAGAAAAGAATTTTATATTTTCATTACCATATTTGGAATCAGCATGAAAAATGCATTAAAATGAATACAAACAAGCCTAGTTCTGGTTCAGTAGTTCTTAAGATAGCTCTTGAAATTGAAATATCTCAAAACTTGGATTTATATTGAAGCCTGTGGGCAGCATGCAGAGTAATAACATTGTTAGGTGAATATGATAGATGGGTGGGAGGGAAGAATTAACACCTTTCGTTTAGACTTTATGAACAAGAATGTGCTATATCCTGTTTGTGAGGTTTACCACCCAAAATGGCAGCTGGTACTCTGTGTCAAGTCAATACAATTGTTTCCATTATCTCAACAGCTAATCAAGTGAACATTTTATAACTGCAACATTTAGGATTATCTTATATTGTTCTTGTTCCACAGACAATATCTATCTTATATTATTATCATTTTGTGGATAATATCTATCTATAAATCTATCTAATTGGAGCCGATGTTGTAGCAGCTTTCACTGGCAGAATAATAACCCATGTTTAATGCAATTGTCTTAATTATAAAACATGACATCACATGACCTGAGATGCAAATTTCACTTCATCTTGCTTAGTAGAATGTTGGGTAATTTGTTTTGTCTGATGGATCTTTCATGCCATATAATGAAGATAATATAAAACTAGATAAACCTCCTTTAATCCCAACAAGAGACTGGTTTATTTTAAATGTGCCGTTGGGTTGAGGTCTCATCAGGATAATAAGCTTGGTCATTTCTTGTCATTTTGCTTTGTATCCAAGTTGCCAACTTGCAATTTGATAGCCCAATTGGGGGACATTTGAAGATTTGCCCATGACTTATGTTTGATTCATGTTGCCAGTGGTTAAGAAAAAGGTTGTGCAACTTTTAAGACATTTGCCCCTGCAATATTGGTATCTTCCAGATCGCATAAAAATCAACAGTTCAAGAGAATATTGGGTGACTTTTCAGTGCACTGAACCGCAATTCAGGCTGATAATCGTTAGCAACCCTGGTTTGTGTTAGCTACTAAGATCAAATGTCATCGTCAGTCCAGGTTATTACCTGCAGTGTCATATCAGGTTTTCGCTACCTACAAATCCATTTGTGCTCCCTCTCTCTTTCGCTGTCTTCAACTTGAATGCAAGTGATGATGTTGACCTGTGGGAGGAGTAGAAGGAAAATAAAGAGGCTCCAAAATCTCCTAGATGATGCCTGGACAGTAGATGGAGGGAGTAATTTGAGATGGTCTTAGCAGGTGTAATTGACATGCTGGTTGATTTTCTTATAATAAACGCTACTTTGAAAAAATCACTTACCTTGCACTTTCTGTTACGATGGCCTGATTCTGATCACAAATAAATAATTTTCTATGGCTGAGTGCAGTTAGCCTTGATTCTGGTCACAAATATTGTAAATTTGCAATTTTATATGAAAGCACTGAATGCAGTTTCTTTAAAAATGTTACTTTTCTTTGATTTACATGATTCTGAGATATTTCTTCTTTGTATTTAACCTTGCACTTTAATAACTACATTATTGATGCCATTGTTGAGTAATCACTAGAAACACTCCCAAAGCTTACTTTCCCCCTAAATTATATTACTAGAGAATTAGAACGTGCTAAGTAAGAACACTACAGAGAGATCAAATATATCAGACATGCCAAAAGGTAGAACAGCAGTATACCTCATCCTAGCCCTTTGGTTTTCTGAAAGAGCTGTCCACTTTTTAATTCCGCATCCTCCATGTTGACAACAAGTAGTAATAAGATCTCTCTTGATTGTGTATGGAGTAGTGAATTTCAATGACCAGTTTCAAGTGGGCTTAAGTTGATTTACACCCAATACCAAAATACGTACATGCTGTGCGTAACGAAATATATCCTATTGCTAGTCCAGTGGTCTGTGAGGTGAGGATCTTAAGTAGGGGATGGGGATGTGTCTGCGTAATTGAAGTATTTGGGTGATTTTTTTCTGTTAAAAAGGAGATGGAGAAAGGGTGAGACAAAGATCTAGTTTATTTTTGATTTAGACATGTGCTAGTATGAATCTTAAATGTGTTGCGAATATTGCGTGATCAAGATATTTCTAAATTTGTTGGGAGATGGAGTCGAAGATTGGAGAATATAGTTACATTAATGTTGCATATAGTTATCTATTCAAAATCAAACATGTTATCTAAATATTTCATAAAAACATGTGTTAGTTTGACATATATCATTTGTGAGATCAAGTTAAATTTGCTTTGTAGGGAGATTGAGGTGAAGATAGGGGGAACAGTTGCATAAGGTAATCTGTTTTAAACCAAACCAACAAGTTAAAAGAAAAAGTTTATCAGTTGTCAGTTGGGAGGATGTGTTAGTGTAGTGGTTTTCTCACTCACTTCTCACTGCTACGGTCCTTGATCAATTTCCCACTTTGCCACATGTAAGTTTGGTTGCTGATCCATGCTTGTCCTTGCAGGTTTTACTCTGTGTGCTCCGGTTTCCTTCGCCATCTAAAATCAGACCTCTTCTCATATCCCTGTCCCATCATATTCAGCTGGCATCCCTTTAATTTAGTAGTCTCTGAGCACTATTGGGCTTTGCCTGGCTTCAGCCCAATGTTTTGAAAAAAAAAAAATCCATTGAGAGATAAAATCAGGCAACTATTTTGAGATTGCTTCCAACAATGCCAAGAAACATCAGAGCTAACAAGATCAGCTGATGATGAGGAAGTCCCTCAAAATTGCTCCTGGTGATGGAAATAAACAAGTTGAAGCCTAATATTAAATTATTCTCAAGACACATTTCCCCATTTCCTTTGTAAAAGGAAATGTCTGTAGAGAATTCTTAGATTGGATCTGAATATGAATAATATAAATCTAATATTAAATGTTCCATGTGCAACTTTAAAAAAATCCTTGCAAAGGCATAAAAAGGCTAAATCTGAATCAGCTGGCTGTCTGGATCTGTAATGTGTTTTTTCATTGAAATATTCACAGACATAGGATTCGATTAAATGTAGCAGATGGTTTGTAAGTTGAATTTAGCAACACATAAAAAGGGTGGCGGTGGCGGTAGTCGCATGTAATTTGCAGGTGTGCTATGTTCACTATCGCTAATACTGGATGGTCATATTGTACGTCTCCACAATATCTAGCCAAGTCTGCCCTGTGCTATTGCCCCATGGGTGTATTGTGTTCCCTAGATGAGAAAAATAACTACGGTTAATGCAGCCCATCGGGATAGGCTGTACAGCACGGGTCAGACTTCATCCCTATGTCCCATCCGCCCTGCCGACTAGCCTGGCTGCCTGGCATGGAACCTGATGACTTGGTGTGAATGCAATATTAATTTAGCTGGTGTGTTGGTTTTGTAACTACTGTATGTGTTATTAGAGGAGTTTTATTGCAAGCTTGTATGTCTCATTGCCACATACAATTTGCTGAGGCGCATTTGACAAATCTTAAGTACTGGTTTTTTTAAATAAATAAATACCTCTTAAGTTCTGCTTCTTGGATACAAAACAACCTGATTTATAAGTACACTATTGACTTAAATTTGTATTTTGTTTATTTGATTGATATCTGTAGAGTTTGCACTTGATGGGACCCATATTCACTTTGCATACAGAACATTAACCCGACAAGATCATCGACGTGCAGTAGATGTAAACACCACCCACGCATGTGTTTAGATTATTTAGGAGGGAACTTTTAATATTAAAATCTGTCAAGTACTTGGTGACCAGATCCCACTAGTAATATTCTATACTTAGTCATTTTCTCATCTTAACATCTTAAGCTTAAATGAAATAAAAATCTATTTGAGTTCATGTTAATGCTCGTCAGATGATAAATGTGGATGATTCTTTTATATATAAAGCAGGATTTGCAGTTGAACATTAGTAAACATGACAGTCCCCTATGTTAGGTAGAAGGATTACTTGATGGCAGGCAAACAAGTATGCCCCGGGTTGACCTCAATTGACGGGTACTGATAACATGAGCGTAACGTGATAGCCGAATGATGGGATTGCGAGCTACATGATTTATTGCTTCATGATCTGAACTAGAAGACAAGAAGATTTGTGTTGTTTGCAAACATGTTGGATTTTGTATTTATGTGGTTTGTGATGTGTGTGTTTGATAGCTCGGCAAAACTATGTATGTTATAGCGGAGATACAGATTGACATATTATGCTACCCTGGAGGTAATTCTGCAGAAATCCATGTTGTAGCATGATGGATAGCAGCATGGTCTAGCTGCTGACCCGGTCTTTGTGTTGCCGTGTTACGTGAGATTTAGGTAGTAAAGATGTTATCCCAGTGGTCAGATTTGGTGGCTTGTCTGGTCAGACAAAATATATAGGTTAGGCCTAGCTTTGAGTGGATGCATAGAATAAAACATCAGAGAATAAAACATGGTCTGTAAAAGTAATTAGATTATAGGATATTTCATTTGCTGAGGGTAAATGTAGGAAAGTAGAAGGTCTAATGGTGGTAGTGAAGGAAATTGTGTTCGGAGTGGCTATGTGCTTTGTTGAAACATGAATTTGCCAAATTAGTTGATGAAATATGAAATTTAAGTTGGCTGGGTCCACATCTTGGAGTGTCAGTTGAGTTTTAGATCCCATATGCAGTGGCAGCAGCAGGGGGGGGGGGGTCAGGGACTTTTTCCAGGATTTTATGTTCCCCACTACTGCTTGACCCCCCTCCCTCCAATCAAAATAAACAATTTAGGAAACATCCACATATGGTCAAAAAAGCCCAATTGATGAGTTTTTTCACCCTCCCCAAAATATAATGGTGATAACAATAATAATAAGGCACTTGTTAAAAATTAAGACACATTTTTATGCATCCTCTAGCCCCCTCCCCCTCACTGCCCCACTCTGCCCAGGGAAAAAATCTGGAAGTACCATTGGTCATGTGAACAAGCAAAATATTTACTTGTTGGGCCGAATAATTTTGTTTTTGTGGTTGTTAATCATCATTGGCCAGTCACATCTAAAAACCCATAATGTTGCTAGAAACACATTTATCTAGAATCTCAAAAACATTTACAGACATTTGACTACCTGTATTTTATTAAACTATTCTGTTCGCATTACGCAAGTTGAAATCTATATTGTATGTAATAATGTTTATATCTGTGTCATGATTAACCCAACTTGTCATTCCAATTTGTATGTGTACAGACTCCGTACCCAAAGGTGGTTAACTCAGGACTAGCAACTATCTATGCCAATCACAGGGAGCAGAATTTGGCAGAGGTACCAGCCAGTTTACTAATTTTATTCTGTATTTCAACAGGTGTTGGGACAGCACAGAAATCTTGCATTGTTGCACAGGCACCCTGTGTGTCCAGGACATTGACACAACAAATTCTTTTATATTCACTGTATTTTGTACGTTCTTTTACCAGTATTTATTTGTTGTTTACTGAATGTAACTTTTTTGTTTACACGTATGTGGTTACATTCTGGTATGTCTTGTGGGTTTCTATAGCAAAATTGGTGGAAGTTCCTGTTCTAAGATGGATTTTTATTATGTTATCGAATGTGGTTCAAATAACTTCTACTCGTCACTGTTATGCTCTTAAGCACAATCATTTTTATTGTCTTTCAATCTGTATAAATGTGTTTCTCAGCATTTTTGCCAGTTATTTTCCAGTGTGGGGATTTGCTGTTTTTCAGTCAAATTGCATGTGTAATCAATCATTTATGTAAATGAAATGAAAACAGGCTCAGCAAATATCTGAAAAGAATCAAATCAAGATTTGTTCTCATTTTGTCAATGAAACACAGTAGTTCAAAATGTCAAAGATGAGGTTTTCTTGTTTCCATCATAGTTGCCATGTAACCGATAGGTTTAAGGAACAATTAAATCACCCACATTCAAAGCCAAAATGTGAGATGAACAAAGCTCTGTAGCACATTATAAGACTAGTATTTTAAGTGTTCCATGATACAAAGGCATGTATAAATGATATTAAAACCCAGTAATACTTCTTCATAAGTCAAGAACCTCCTAAGATTCTCCACGGCAACTGTGTAACTTTTTTTTAAAAATATAAATACACAAAGCACTAGAGGACATAGAATTCAATGTTTCAGAGTATAAGTACTTGTGATCCTCAATGAAATGGTTTGATCACATTTCCACTTGCAGCATAGGGATTTCTTGTGTAAAATAAGCCGTAGAAAGTTGCTTACAGGAATCACGCAGGTACATTGACATTTAGACAGCTAGAAGAAAGAGCATAAGATTTAAGATCTAGTTTAATGACTAATGTTCTGAATTTGAAAGTAGTGTTTGATGAACAAATGGCCTTTGGAGGTGAAGATTGTGTTTCTCGAGAAGAGTGTATGTTCATATTCACATTTATATGTAATATAGACCTTAATAATATATCATGATAACTGGTTTTTCTTGTTATTGTAATTTGAATTTTTTCATAGAAATTCCTTCAAATATCATTAGTGTTTCCAAGTGATGAGCAGTTAGAACAATTTGTGTTTGCACTTTAAAGGTGGCTGGTCTGATTTTGTTATGGTGCTTTATATACCTGCATGGAGGCCGATCACTAAAACAATCTGATTGCAAGTGTTGAGTTAAAGGAAGGTGACCTGATATATTTGGAAAGTCAAATTCTTTAAAACTTATGTATAACATAAAATGCCATCCCTTTCAACTACTCATGCAAAAAGAACATGTAAATGTTTTTTGTAAATGTGACTAATTCCTAATGGAATTACAGACATTTATACAGTGTGATATTGGTAGTCTACAGTGTTTTTATAATGATAATCATAATGTTCATGTAATATATTGATTTCAAGTGAAAGGCCCTATTTTTCTCATAAACATTTTGAAATTAGAAGTTCCATCTCTGTGTATTTCCGAAGATATCATCAAAAAACTGCCTAATTAGTCTCAAATGTGGTATACCATATTTAAGACTAATTCGACAGTTTTTTGATGGTTTCTTCGGAAATATACCGGTTTGGAACGCCCAATTTCAATATGTTTATGAGAAAAATATGAGCTGTCATCTGATACCAAAATCATCATTTTGACGAGGTAAAGTGGTGGGATGAGGTTGTCAATCAGGTTACCCACCTTTAAGGGGTTTGTATATTTTTGAAGCATTATGTGTACCATGGCCAGTGCATAGAACGGTACAGGCCATATAGTATGATACCACCATGGGGGACGAGACTACCACTTTTTTTCCTATCATCTAAAGGAACTTATCTCAGGCCTAAAATTTTATGTGGGTTGTGAACAAAATATGAGCTTTCAATTCATGTAAAAATCTAATGGGGTGAAATGGGAGTATAAGGCCTTTCAATTGGGTTGCCCACCTTTAATCAAATATCAACAAAGATGTGATGGCATTAGATGACATCACCCTTCATCCCCAAGGTTTTTCAATTTGTCTTTCTTCGTAACCCATCCCACCAGTATAATTACAGCCATCATGGCCGTGGGAGAAATAGGTAAATTGACAATATGTCTGCATGGAAATTGGCCAGCATTGACATGGAGGCATGAGATTGATTGAAATGGATGGCTGAATGTGGCCAATTTTCACATTAGGGTCTGGGATCATGACTAATTTCAGTAATTGTATACTTATTTGATATCAATTTTGATACATTAGTTGAAATTTGTCTGGGTTGGAAATGGGGTTGTAAAGTGACAGTGTGTCTAGTCAGCTAGATAACAAAGATATGATAACACAGTGACCTCAAATATGCTCATTTCGAGGACACAGTTCTTTTACAAACAATATATGTTGGTACACTCTTAAAATGACCTAAGATTACTCTGTGTACAAAAACTCATACTCCACAAATATAACACTCTTGAGCAATGATTGGTGAATGGATGATTGATATTGAACTATGTCTTTGGAGAGGATGTTGTTTTGGTTTTAAGTGGTAAGATAGATTCCTAGGTTTGGCTCTTTTCCAGGAGATGTTTGATTTCTGGATGTTTCCAGAAAATGGAAAGAATCAACATACAGAAAAAAATGTGTGGGTAGTTAGATTAAACGAACATATGTCAACGCGTATCGACCATTGCCCTATTTTAACGGTGTTACTGGCTCACGCTTTCATTACAATATCAAGAAATCAATGATGTTATTTTTATTCTTCTGTTTGAAATCTAATTAAGCAGATTTGTCAGACCTTGTTTTGTTTGTTGATGTTAAGGTGTGTGACCTCAATGTCATGGTGTAGATATTGAGTCATTTTCCGGAGTTATGTCAATAGTAATATCATCCTACATTGTTTGTATTGATTTGTATTGTTTTATTTCTTGGACAATGTAATGGGCTATTCCAGTTAAAATCAACACCCCTATGGAAGATATGAACTTACTGTTTCAAACAGGGAGTGTGAATTTCAAATGGGATTATCTAAATGGGTGACTTTGTTTGAGATCTACACCCCCTGTGTGGGAGATTAAGGGCATGTGTTCCATAGGGGGTGTATGATTTTCAACTGGAATAGTCCAATTTGTAGCCTATCGTAAGGATGTGATAAGCACATGAATGTTAAGTCATGTGCATTAAAGGCATCAACAACTTGACTTGATTGTTATCAATAATGTCAAGGATCAATGAAATAACGGTACAAATTGAAGACTTCCAGTTGTAAGAGTACGCGGTAACAGGTACAAACTTGCACAATAACGATTAATTACATGTACAACAAATGTTACGCATTATAAAAAACATGTTGACATGTAATGTGTCACATGGTATTAAGATTTGCTTCTTGTGATCATAGGAGCAGCATCTTTACAAATAGTATAGGTTTTTTATATACCTTCATCTGCATAGTAACATTCTGATGTCTTAATGCACTTACCATGTAATCTGGGTTATCGTCTTGAAATTTGCATCAAAGTTGTTTAGAATGATGTGTATTATGCTTGACAGGTGCTTAAGTGTGCTATCTTCAGTAGATAAGCCCAAAAGCTGGGATATTTGTCTGTAACAGGGTGGTCTGACTGGTGACAAAACTCTTCATGGTAATATTAAACAAATTGTGTCAGCCATCGCGACTGTGCTTCTGTAATAATGCAAAGAGGTTATACCACCTTTTTTTGAGTTAATAATCATCCTCTTGATATATAAAGGATAAGGGAAATTCAATTTCATTTGTGAGGGCGGATTTAATTACAAACATGACATGTTGAATAAATCAACTGTAATATGTTCATGTTCTTTGTTATTTCAAGTGGAATGGAAAATTAATTAACAATCATACAAGTTGACATTTGAATTCTCTTTTTGTTAACAAACATTAGGTTTAGTTGGAGCACTGTTAATTTATCCCTTCCTTGAAGCGAGGGGGGCTTGAAGTTCCAAGGGAAAAGTGATAAAATTACAAATATCAAGAGGTAATAAAATGCATATATGGCAAGTGAGCGCCTTGTTGACGGTAGCGGAACAGCGTTTACATGCAGCACGTAAGTGAGTAGGTGGCAGCAATGAAAGCTCATCTGGTGCGTATCCATTTTGAATTTGAAAGTTGCGACTAGGTGTTGAAAAGTGACCCAAGGCTCAGTCCCAACTCGCAGCAGAAGAACGTCCTTATGCATCCTAGTCCTAATAGCTGTACATTTGAAATTATTCTAAGCTTAAGATATTTTTAATTTGGCCTTATTGACTAATTAAAGTGTCATATCATTTTAAGATTGCATAAGCATTCTAATACCGTTTTGCTCGATTATTAACTGCTGTCCCACATTTATTATAAAATATTGTTTTTAAATTTATTAACAAAATGGCCGCTATCAACCATATAGCACTTTAAATATGGCGCGTAGGGAAAGCGGAGGATGATATTAAACTTATATATGTGTCAAAATCACACACAATTGTGACAATGATCAAAATAAAGAAGCTTAAGTTTCACTCTCGAGTATTCCATCATTATTAGGTAGAAGAAGGGATAATTCATATTGTTAACTTGTCTAAAATTAGCTGGTGCTCTGTCCTTCCTCGGTACAGTGAATCCTACCAACATCTTCATCATTGATGTATGTAAGTAATAGTCACAAAACACACATGATCACTAATGATGTTAAGTATCATATTACAGAACATGAAGACCATTTGATGTCAGTAACAGATTAGCGACGTCCATAATGATATTACCGAATAATGGCAAGAGACAGAGAAACGATGTAAAAGGATGAAGAGAATAATGTCATTTTGAATTACTTGTTAGACTTCCATATTACTCTGATGTAGGTCACTATATGAAGTTGGTATTATGCAGAATATAAGTGTCTAAAATCATCTTATAATTGGAGTGGTATGTCAGCATAAACTGTTGAGACAGGTAGACAAAAAGCTGATTTGCCGAGACGTGTTCGCACAAATGTAGACATAATTTTATGCGACATCAAATATAGGTTATGCGATCAAGTAGAGTAAGTTTTTGAATTAGGTCTCATTTAATAGCTTTCCACATACGGTATTGTGAATATTAACCCTGTGAGAACTACCTGCCGATTGGCCAAAATGAACATTGTGTCTAATTTTGAACCAATCAAGGAGGGTATTAATAAGATCATCTGCAAATGCAAGTTTGACCATAAATAGTTTAAAAGCCTAGTCATAATTGGCAATTGAAATGAGTATTTCAAGTTATCAACCAATCAGAAATGCTGTTAGATGACCAGTAGTGTACAGGGGGTTAATATTAATATCATTTCAGGAATGATTGATGCCTACAATTAAGCACATTATTTACCTAGGTCTAGAAATAGCTGTGATATTTCAAAAGCTTTTTGTTGAATTTGCCAATAACCAGTGTCCTTATTTCCGGTTATGAATATTGCTGTGGTCCTTTGGAGAACAGGAAACACAAGAAATAGAGCATTAGCCCAGCAAACACAAAAATGTTTTTACAACATTTTAAAATATTTTCTCAGTTTTGGTCAAAAATTTACATGACGTTAAATGTTTTTAAACATTATATATGAAAAAACAATATATCCACATTGTAAAATGTTGTCAAATGTTATTGTTAAGTATTTTTTCTACGAACAGTTAAAAGACATTTTGTCAACAGTTGAATAACATTATTAGAATGTTTTGCATCAACTATTAGCAATGTTTTCAAAATGTTCCTAAAATGTTTTATACTCCTTATATAACCCAAAATAAAAATATATCTGACAACCTTTTCTAACCTTCAGTGAATGTTTACTAAAACGTTTGTTTACTGGGATTTCCCTAATACCTTAACCTTTGTCATTTTTTTAATTATAGGAATACATCCTTCGTATGCACTTTCTCAAAAATTAGATAGTAATAGTTTATTGCTATTTTCCCCTGTGCTTAAGTGACATTTGTCTGCGAGCCATATTTCAATGACATTTTTTTCGGTAGATTAATTATATTGGAAGCAAGATGATTATGCATGCAAATTGATAAATGACCCAGCTATTCAGGCCGAGTACCGTAAAAGTAATCATTATTGATCTCATATTTTGTAAAATGTCATCTTTTAACAACTAAAGCTGATAATCATATTTTTGGATTTGATGATTTTCCTCATGGGTAAGTGATTTCATCCAAGGGTCACAAATTGTGCAGTTAGGTATGTGTACAGACATATGTTACTAAGTATTAGTGTGGCAAAGGCGAGTATGTGTTACAAGCCACTAAAGCGGCTGACTGCTAAAATCTCATCAATGCATTGCATTTCTTGAAAAGATTTCTGGTTCTTGGTTGGTTTTCTGGTGCAAAAGTAAATTGGTGAATAAAATGAGGCGAATGGAAGAAACTGCTGAATCATAATAGCTGCTGGGTGATAGAATTCCATCAAGTCCAAAGGTATTCCTTGAGAAGAGTTTTGGTTCTTCGGATGCTTTCTTTGGTGCAAAGGGATATAATTGTGTACACAAAATCGTTGAAGGCTAGAACATAATAGCTGCTGTTTGCCAGAATTCCATTAATTCATCAATACTTCCAAGTGTAAAGGCATTCCTTTTAAACTTGTTTTGGATCTCATTTGTTTTGGGTTTTTGGTGCAAATGTGTTGAACAAAATCGTTGCTAGATTTCCATCACATTGTTCATGCTACAAATTTATTTGTTGAAATAAAATAGGGCAGTAGGGATGGTTACTATGTACAAGGGGATGTTAATACAGATTGATCAGAGAAGATGAACCTTCTCTGGATTGATAAACAAAAACTCAAAATGTAAATTAACACATCACTTTGGTCAAATTTCTCAAAGAGCAGTCATAATACTTGTTAAATTGCATTCTCACAATATCATTTTGGGTTGTAAAAAAATACCTATTCCCTCATGCAGAAATATTGAAGTAATCCTTGCCCTCAGTAATAACAATATTTGCATGCTGTTATCAATAATCAATACTGAGAATACAACGATGACCTGCTTGGGGTCCGTTAATTAATTAAGCTTGCATCCTATATTATACTTGTCATTTGTGCATGACATGTTTTTAATCATGTACTTACTTGCAAGTAAACAAGCTGTACGATTGAGTAGGCACAGGTAAATTTACACATAATTATTTTTATTTCAATTTTTATTTTAATGATGACACTGGAAAATTAAAAGCTCGATTGTATTCAGGGTCAGGGACACTATGTGATTTTTAGAAACAAATTTATTGGATCTGAAAAAGAATCTTTCAGACTTTAATGAACTGTATATGATTATTGTGACTTGCAAAATGTTTACTGGTTTGTATTTTTAATGCAACATTTGTTGTTTGAAATATTTGGGAAGGCATATAAAAAGTAGGGTTTATATTTTTTGGATGTAGCATAATGTGGTTTGGATTACTTTAAAAAAAAGCCTATATAGTAATAAAAGTTGATTTTTCAATTTTGTTTTATAAAACAGTATTCTGGTTAGTCATAATTTTACAAGATGACTGGATGGTTATTGATGTAAAAATGAATTAGAGAAGCTTTGTGTACTTTTGAAATGTATATACCCAAGGTGCAGCTTAAAAGCATTTACCTATGTGTTGCCTCTTGAAACGTCTCCTGGCCATGCGGTTGGTAAACTAGATGATTACGACAGTATAGTAAAATGTCAGTTTCCATGACGATGGCAAAATCTAACAAATGCTCAATTCATTAGCCGTAATACAGTGTGATCATTACGTGCAGCTCGCTGGAGCAGTAATGAGAGTTTATACAAGATAAAAGACATTGTATGTGTCTCTATGGCACCTATTAGTGAGACCAAAGGTTTTCTTGATTTCTGTCTATACTTATCCTGTTTACCATGACAACGAGCTGCCATTATTAGGCTGAGTATCACTGGGATTGGTGTGGGGGTGTGTGTACATGCGGATACATACAGTGTGTATGTGTAGGGAAATCATAACTCTGGGAATAAATAGGTTTGAGCATGTATTTTAATGAAATCAAATGTTGTTAGATAATGACATTCTGCATACTGATTCCTGTACAATTTCCCCTTTACTGCAGATCCTGTCATAACTACTATCTTCAGTAGATAGCATAAAAATCTACATTTTTCCATTTTCATTATATTGTGCTGTCTTCAGTAGATAGCATAAAAATGTACATTTCAATTTCATTATATTGTGCTATCTTCAGTAGATAGCATTAAAATGTAAATTTTCAATTTTCATAACATAGTGCTATCTTCAGTAGATAGCATTAAAATGTACATTTTCAATTTTCATAACATAGTGCTATCTTCAGTAGATAGCATAAAAATGTACATTTCAATTTTCATAACATAGTGCTATCTTCGGTAGATAGCATAAAAATGTACATTTCAATTTTCATAACATAGCACATCTTCAGTAGATAGCAAACAAATGCACATTTTCAATTTTCATAACATAGTGCTATCTTCAGTAGATAGAATAAAAATGTACATTATCAATTTTCATAACATAGTGCTATCTTCATTAGAGAGCATAAAACTGTACATTTTCAATTTTCATAACATAGTGCTATCTTCATTAGAGAGCATAAAACTGTACATTTTCAATCTTCATAACATAGTGCTATCTTCATTAGAGAGCATAAGATTTACAAAAATATGTTGAATCTTACTATCAGTAGAAAGTATTGTAAACAATACTTTCTTGCATTGTCACATTTGCTATTTTTATGCAATAGAATGATTATTTTGAGCATGTTTGTCATGTTGAAATAATACAATGCCAAGCATATCAGTAAGACTCAGTGAATTGAGAAGGAGAATACAAATTATATGGTATGTGTTCATTCTGCCTATGGGGAAATAGTGAATCTACACTTTGTTTGTTTGATGTAAGCTACATGAAGAAGCAGTGCATTCTCTGTTAGGTAATTTTGTAAGTAATTCCCTGAGTACAACATGGGCAAATCCTTCCATCTGTACATACTATCAAACATGGCAAATATGGTTTGATTTCAGGCTCTACTAAAAATGATGGAAGTTGCTTTACTTTTAAATTTGTCCCCACACATGACAATTGAATCCGGCAGGCTTTCTATTGCATTACGCAAGGGTAATGTGAGGTCATTATTTTTCTGTTGAAATTGTAACCATCTGCAATTGCCAACATTTCTCAGAACTATTACTTATTCAAATTTGCTTACTTGAGCCAATCAGTTCCCTACGGAGAAAGGTGTTAGTTTGTTTTTTCAATATGATTTGTTTGTCTAAATCAATATTCATGTAACAACTAACCAGACTCCCAATCCTTTTTGAAGTCCAACCATTCAATAATGATACAAATATTTAGATGTGCAAAATGTTACTGTTACTATCATTCCCTTAGCCAGTGTGCAAAGTCCAAACCCTCGTCAATGCAATAGATTATGTTATTTGTCAAAATGAAATGACAACTCATTGTATGACAACAAAGTGAAAACTAATGATGTAACTAAATCCACACTTCTTAGAAGCACAGCTATATGTAGACCTTACATATTCATCTGAGTTTCTTCACCCTTATATCTTATGACCATTGTGGCAAATTATGGTTATTTTTACATCATTTCAATCTTTAACAAATTCATGCAGTATTGCCAAACCTTAGATTTTGAAGCCCAATTGGGCAACTTTTTGAAGATTTTCCCAATGGTTAAGAAAACAATTGGCTGTCTTTTTAATATTAGCCCCTGCACTTTCCCGGCAGAGTCCAATTGGGCGACTTTTGAAGATTTTGACAATTTCTTGTCCCATAGAAACCAATGGTTCAGACAAAAATTGGGGGACTTTTCAATATTGGCTCCCTACGACTTCTGGTACTTTCCTGTCCCATAGAAACCAACGGTTTAAAAAATTGGGCAACTTTTCGATTATTTTACCCACGGCTGTAGTCCTGAAATATTTAGTAACCTTGAAATATTAGTGACCCTGATTTTATGGGCCTAGGTTTATTTTCTAAACACTGTTGTGTGTGATGTCTGGTTGAATTGTTAGCATTTTGTCTGAAATGTAAAGTACTCCAAACATAAATCATAGAAAACAAAACTTTATCATGTCATATTTGCCTTTTCAAAATCTTTAACCTTACGACAACGAGAGGTTTTTGAACTATCAACCTTTATATTATTATCAGTCACATATGCTGGTACCGGTACATCTGTAACCTTTAACAATAACAAGTGTGAAAAAATCATGGGTGTTGAAAATTAAACATTAGACATGACACAATGAACTAATGACAGATATCATTTTCTCCCAACAGCTATATTCCACGGCGATATTGGGTTACGAATCCTCAGTTTCTGATTGTAACTGTTAATATTTAGTGTGCGTGGGTGGGTGAGTTGCCATATAGACTCCCAAATATCATCAGCCAGTACTTGTCTATATTCGTTAGTCGCAATCATGTTATGGTGAATTAATGAATGTCCCCTCCCAACCCTTGTGGCATTAAAGGAATACTAGCAAGAGGCAAAAAAAATAGTTTAAGAAACTTTTTTTTAAAGTTTGAATATGGTGACTGTGAGCTGCTAAAGTTTGTTTTTTATTGTGATTTCAAGCTCATGTGCCCATCTTGTTGTTGCTATTGTTGTTGTTGTTGATGTTATGACCTACTTTAAAACTGGTACCAATACATGGATCTTGGGGTTCTCCATCTGAAAGTCAAGTTTGACCAAAATTCCTTCCCACAAAGTTGATCCATTCCCTTTGTTATGCAATTATGCTTATTGTATTGTGAGAAGTACTTCTGATAGAGAAACACAGGATTTAGGTATTGAAAGTTGGAAGCGTGAGACAAGGTGACTATGATGGTGGTTGATTTGTATCATGGATGTTCCAAATGGAGAGAATTACACTCTCAGAACATTGGTTAAAAATTTTAACCAACTTGGTTAAAATTTTAACCAACCATGTATTTACAGGTGAACAGCCCAACAGTTGGTTATATTGTTAACCAACCTGGGTTGGTTAACAATATAACCACAGGTTGGTTAAAAACATTGACCAACTACTGGTTAACATTACGGTAACCAACCAGTTGGGTAAAGCATGTTGGGCAAAATGGGCAAAATATAACCAATAGTTGGTTAAACACTATGAATGGGAAGTTCATTTCATTGTTCATATTTTAACCAATTGGAGACATTTGAAGGTAGGAAATTATATTATAAACATTTTATCGGGTATAACACTTAGTTTAAGTGTGCGAGGTCAGACTGTGAGCAGACTTACGATGCTTTATCGACGACAGCTACCACAACCGTAAGCTTAAGCTTAAGCTTACCGCTTGTGGTGGTGAGTTGTCGTCGATAAAGCATCGTAAGTCTTGCTCACAGTCTTGGCCTCGCACACACTTAAGTGTTATACCCGATAAAATGATATACTTTATAATATAATTTCCTACCTTCAAATGTCTCCAACAGATCTTGAAGACCCCGATCCACAGCTTTGCAGCAAGCCACTCATATCGGCCATCTTGTTTTCTGAAATGCATTTCTGCCCAACACAATGACCAATCACAGTTCGCAAAGGAACACTATGTGACTATGGTTGGGCAAAACCATACTTTGCCCAACTTTATTGGCGGAAAAGGATGTTCTTTTACCAAGGTTGGTTAACTTTTAACCAACATTGTGTAAATACCATATTGACAGGTTTGACCAACCATGTATTAAACTGTATTTTGCCCAACTTCAAGAATCTTAACCATTGTTGGGCATTTTTAACCAACTGTTTTCTGCCCATTCATTTTTTATCCAATGTTCTGAGAGTGTACCTAATAAGCACCGATTCAGGAGTTCTCACTGCTTTAAATCATGACTAAAACAGCGTTAAAATTGTTTGTTGACAAGGTTAGCATAGTTGAACACAAGAAACTTATGTAATGGAATATTGATGCATGTAGGAGGATACTTGAAGAAGATCTGGTAAACCAAGCATACAATAGATGTTTAACTCTCTTCACGCGGGTGTCGACTGCAGACGACATGTTTCAATTTTTTTTTTAATTCAAAAATTTCAGAAATGTAAATTTTCATGACCATATTTGGAATCAGCATGAAAAATGCATTAAAATGAGTACAAACAAGCCTAGTATTGGTTCAGTAGTTCTTAAGATAGCTCTTGATATTTTGAGAAAATATTTCAAAACTTGGAATTTTTTCTGTTGAAGCGAAGGACTAGCACGCAGAGCATTAATATGGTGTGGATAAATAGAAAATGTTCAGTGACATTGAGCAGTCAACAAAATGACTGTAGGTTGTCTTCACAATATAGGTTTAGAATAAAAAATAACACAGATCAACTAAATGTGTGATGTAACATGGCATGCAGCCTATATGCTGGATTTAGATATAGACCTGGATGGGTGGTTGCCATTTTGAAGAAGCAAAATAACAAACAGAGTGAATGTGTTGATCCCGGCCCCCAACTCAACCCAAAATTGGCAACCATGAGAGTTACCAAAAAGCGCGGAAAAGGGGTAATTTTTTTACCAGTAGCAAGGACCGTGAAATTGACAAATTAGGGGGTATTTAAGTTGGACTGTCCGCAAAATTTGACTGTGAAATCAGCAAAATAGGGGGTATTTAATTTGCACTGTCCGCGAAATTTGGATAAAAGGGGTATTTGAGAAAATCTAGTATTTTTTGGCAATATTTAGTGTCATTGAAAAAGGGGTGTTTGAAATTCTAGTCATTTAAAATGGGTGTTGGAAATTCTAGTCATTGAAAACCACAAAAAAGGGGTTGTTTTTGGCCACATTTTGTCCTCGATTTTGTATGAAAAAGGGGGTAAATTTGATGAAAAATCATTGCAAAAGGGGGTGTTAAAAAGATTTGGTAACTCTCATGGTTGCCAACTTTTGTGTTGAGTTGGGGGGTGGCAGGGTGTTGATAAAGCCACTAATTCAGTCACATTACTGCCAGGAAATTATGGATATCATGACAAAACAAAATGGGTACATATGCTTATTTGCCTGTGTAAAGAAGTGGTTGTACATATGAAAAGATGTCTTTCAGATTGAGTATTGAGCTAATGATCCTATTGAGATGGGTGCACATTGATAGTTGATAGAAAATTAATATCTGCATAATTATTGTAAGCATCAGCCTAATCAGTACCACAGCAGGCAAAGAGGGACTATCCCATCATGCATTACTGTTCTGCTCGCTTGCTCGCTCCACATCAAATGTATACAAAAAAAAGTAAGATCTATTTAAATATTGAGGGCTATAGTTACACAATACTTTAAGGGTCACATTTTTTCAAAAGCATCTCCGATTTTAAGTGGGTAATTATAGCAAATATATTTAAAAAATGAGTAAGAGCTGATTTAAATATTCAGAGCTATGGATAGTTTCACAATACTTTAGGGATCACATTTTTCAAACAAAAGTCAAAAGCACTCCTGATTTAAGTGGGTAATTGAAAGTCGAAGTCAGGGATTTTGTGTATATTTTTGATGTCAAGTGTAATTCTATTTATGGTACTGCAAAACAATAATGGGATAGTCCTTTGAGCTGATGATTGATATTAAACCTGAAAGTTTCAAATAACATCATATGATACAGCAAAATGTTGAATTCAATGTCAAAGAATTTGAAATTGAGTCATGAATGACAAGATTTTGATGAAATCCTCACATAGATGGTGTAATTAGATTGCATCTTAGTAGGAAGATATTTATAGCATTTCTGTCTGGAAATGATACAAATGATTCCATCAGGAGATGTTTGGTGTGAGTATTTCACAATCTATTTACCAAGAATAATTGGAAGCGTGCTTAATTTTAAGGATGCCTAAGACACTTTATCCATGTTGGTTATCATGACATGGTAGTTGATTCAGCAACCATAACAATGTACATATTGACATATCATCACGTAAGCTACAGGCGTGTTGAATGTTGCACATTGGTAAATGTCACTTGATGAGCATTTTGATTTTTCAATTTATCATTTTAAGGATGACAGCGGCTTAGATACCAACCCTTTATATATCATTTGTATTGATTGATCGATGTTCTCCTGTGTTTGTTTAAAAGCCAGGTAATCATGAGCAAACCGGGTTGAGATTCGGAGATACTTGCGGGAGATGGTTGCTGGTGATAGCAACATGGCAGTAGAGCCAAATCCCCGCCAAATCCAACAAGAAATTTTCCCTGTGTATTTTCATAATAAATAGAATACAGTCATTCACCTCACATAGTGAGTCTCTTAGCAATATTGTTTCATGGGTACTGTCTAGCTGGCTTGTACATGGATTGTCTGTTGCTGGCAAGTAATGGATTCCTATTAATTATCAAGGGGGGTAGGAGGGGACCTGCAGGAAGTTTGTTAATCTAAACACAACCTAGCTACAAATAGAGATTACACTTATGTAACATGCCAGGTCATGTGAGGTCAAAGAAATGGATGGTGTAGCGGAAGAATTCAATCTCAGCCGGCCTGGCATACCAGTAGGCTAATGACGATAGCTCACAAGCAAATAATAGTATACGGCTACATTGTGACATCAAGTTACATGGCCCAAATGTCAGGGGTCGGGCCCCTTACTTGCTGGGAGAGAAAAGACTGAGCGGTGGAAAATGAGTGGGTAGACAGCGACGGGGATAGAGGGAGCCAGTCTGTGATGAGATTTGATTACACAGAGGAAAATGTCAGCGGATCAATCTGCCTGCGTGATATTTTGACTCCCAGGTTGGGATGTGAGATGGGATTCAATTATTACACCGTAATTTATTTTACAATATGTTAGTGTTACACCATTTAAAAAAGCAAGGCATTTCTCGCATAAGACTTTTTTTTTTTAATCTTGACATATGGGTGTCACTGAATGCGTGGGTTGTGTTATAAGGTACATGGGATATTACAAAATGTTTTAGCCTGTGGAGCTAGGGTACTGATAAAATATGTGAGAGTGAATATTTCAGTTTTAGTGAATATTTCATACATGTACAAGAGACTATTTAATGCACCTTTTGAAGACCGATTTATGTATGCATGCACACTTTCGCCCACCAATATTTACTCTCTTTGGAAATTGGGAGCACCAAAAGAATAATTCTCCCCAAATTGACTTAATTATGGCTCAGATATTCTTCTTCAAGTTGATTAATTGTAATATAAAATTGCAAAATTTTGTGCATCAAATCCAATTCAATTATCACTGGGCCAAAATTGTGACATAGGGCCTCTGAGTAAACACTGACTCTACACCCCACCCCACCCTCACACCCACCATAAACTTACTGACTTATATTGTCTTACATAGAGACAGACTAAACCAGATGGACCAAGTCACTGTACTCCTTCAATTAAATGTGTCAGACTCGGATATGCCTTGTTGAATAACAATTTGCTGTATCTCTTTCGTAGATAGCGTTGAGGTGATTGGCAGCTCATATATAGCGTAGTCGTCACAACACCCGAGTTTTCACTCTTGAGAAATTGACCACCATGTCTAATAGTATAACTTCCATCCAAATGAGATTTGCCAGATACAATATTTATGATAGAGGGAAGGAAACAGGGTTTGGTGAATTTGTAGCCCGCTGTTATCTTGATTGAGAGGTACTTGAATTAATATGTTACCAGTCCCCGGTTGACTGAGAATGCTGGTAGATTACCTGTCAAATGCGGCTAATTTGGCATGGTATGAAATGCGAAGATAAGCAGAAAGCTGAAATAAAACTGTGTCATAGGTTCAACATGGTTGACGGTGGAAAACTGTGATTTATTAAGCTGTGCTGTTGGGTATATGCAGCTTGCTGATAGACATATTGTATTAGCTTCAATATTGATGCGAAAATTGTGTCAAAAATGTAGTGTAGGAAAATTTTTTTGTTACTCACTTATAATAAAACAACTATATGCGAATATTGACTTGTAGAGATTTTCAACAACAGTGGTCAGCAGAGCTCAAGATATTAGTAATTCAATTTGCTGCTCAAACAACCATTAAAGTATCCTCTTAAGTTCATCCATTCAGATTAATAGCATTGGTAGGGTCAGATTCGCATAAACCCAAGCCACGCATTTCAGGTTAGCCGAGATGCGTGTTTTTGTTATGATTATCCAATCAAAACATGAGACTGTGTATGTGGTTGTTTTGATACAGTGATTTGTGCCGAGGCATTCGTATTAGATAGTTAAGTGAATAATATCTGCGAGCCAAAGTCTTGAAACCATATCATGTTTTTATAGAAAGTCTGGTTGACTATGGCTGCGATTCCTTCGATTTAAGAGAATATCCTAGCTATTGGGTTTGATGCAATGAGTGGTTGATGTGATGGAGAGTGGGCCAAGTGACAGATCACATCCACAGAAGGTGAAGGTGGGAATATCTGACTGCATATCAGAGACTCAGCAAGGCAAAACTTTGTATTAGTAATGAATAACGGATCTGTAAATATTGTTTGGTACAACTATAAAAATACCTGCCAGTCTTTTAAAACATGCTGGGATTGAATAATGAGGTCTTAAATTGGACTCAGGTACATTTTTTATCGGTGAGAGATTGTTATGATTTTGTATCAGCGTCTATGCTTTGCAGATATAAAGCTTACCTAACATTAATCATGTATAAGGATCAGAACATTCCTTCAGTAAGGGAAGCATTGAACATGGTATGCTTTTGATGATGGATGATGTAAAAACATTTGCTTCAGTTGGATGAAAATAACAATTATTATTTTGATTTCAGCCATAAGTGAGAGTACCGGTAGATAATATGTGACTTGTCATGTCAAAAGGAGAGACTTTTGGGCAGGATCATAAATGGAGAAATAGCCAAAAATCTACCTGGGGGTGATTTTGTTTGGGTTTGTTGCGAATTTGTGATGTTATTCATGTTAAAAATATTGTGTGATAGTTTCAGACCGGAATATAACTGGTATCTTGTATTTTTTGAGACATGTTTCAAGGCAATTCCTACTATACAACATTGTCAATAATATGTTTAAAGGCCAATATCTCAATTTCCAATTTTATAATACCATAACTTACGAACTCAATATCATTGGGGAAAATGGCGTTGCGGAGCAAAATATCTCTATATTTAAGATATGTAAAAACCTCAAAATTGATAACCTGCCCAAAAGTGTCTCCTTTTGACATGACACATCACATATTTGGCTATTCCAGTTGAAATTCACATAGATTTCAAATGGAGTCACCCATTCAGGTAACCCCATTTGAAATTTGCACAAGATCCCAGTGTGGAAGATTAAGGTCATGTCTTCCATAGGGGGTGTATGCATTTCAACTGGAATAGCATATTTCTCATTGTTTCAAATGACATCAGCATACAAAGCTACTCATCACCATTGCCTTATGCATTGTAGGCTCTATTGATGTAGGGATATTGTGTTACAGCATTATTTATAATGTAAAGAATAATTTCTTTTAGTTCGGCACGCATTGATCATATAAGTGATATCGGGGGTTTCCCCTATGCTTTTACAATTCCTGAGGGTATATTCCAGTAATGTGTGCAAAGAAGTTTGGCACTGCCCACTGTTATTTCACAAATTATTGCAGAAACTAATACCGTATTCTCTGACGTTGTAAGAAAAATTGACCTAATTAATGCCATAGCAACTGCAGTATATCAGTCGCATTAATTCTAACCAGACATGGTGTTGCAAGTGCCTCAAGTGACGATGATGTAAAAACAGTTTCCTAAATAAGATCCTCATGAATATATTTTGATATTTGCCTCTATGTTCTTCCTCTCCCATCGGAGACAGGAGGAGGGGAGCGCAAAATTCATCATTTACAACTAGATATGCGTAATTGGTTACCGCAAGGTGGGTAGTACGTCAAACCAGTCTTGGTTTCATTTTTGTTGTGTGCCCTGCCTTGCGGCACTGTAGTTTGTGATAGGAAGAAGTCACTAGGGGGTTATTACGCAAATTGGAAATCGGTGAGGGATAGACATAAAGTAACTCATTTGGGTTTGGGGTATTGTGTGGATCAAGTAGCCAGGCTTACATAGAATTATACATGTTTCAAGACAAATAAACATACATTGTTTTATGTGTTTTTATTAATATTCAGTTTAGTTTTTCCAAAGATGATCTTTAAATATTGTTGTTTGAAATCAGTTGTGGTAAATGTTATCAAATCAATTTGGGCAAAATGAAATTATCGTTAATCATTTGCTATTACTGGGCTGGCACCTTTATGCTGCAATTCAGCTTTAGGTTCCCAGAATGTTATCATAATTTTGTTTTATTTCATACATGTACAAAAAAGAAAATTTTTTCTATTATCTATTTTCTATATTGATATGCATATTACAAAACAAAAGTTAATGTTACAGATTAATTTAAATGTGCAATATTATGTATCCTGTTTAAAAAAAATATATATTAACATGCAATTGTATTATATTATATGTCTGTCTATACACACAACGATGCAAGCAGTTTTGATCATGCAAAGGTTACGTACGGCATTGGTATCATGTAGACTCTTAACCCCAGGCTTGATATTATACTGGAAACTCTATTTTAAGACGACCTCTGTAGCACGACAGAGATAGACATGCTTTTTGTCCATACATTTGATGAAATAAATGTCTTCAAGGTAAACAATATACATCATTGCATCTTGGGTGGGGGTGTGTGTGTGATATTATGATGCAGGATATACCAGTGTATTATATTATAATTATGTGACGTTCCATTTTGACCATTTTCTTCCTCTTCTTTACTCTTTTTTTTTACAAACTCGTTATATGTTACAGATGTATGAAGCCACCATTTCTGTAAGTGTTAAAAAAAAAGCTCAATTGGAAAATCAATTTGTTTTGATGTGGAGAAAAGGGGTTTTGAAATGAAGAAAAGTTTGAGTTCAACGAAATCAACAACAAAACATGAATAGATGATTTTGGATATTTGTTGAAAAAAATGTTGTCAAATCTTTCTGCTCCATATTTTTGCAAACATTTTCCAAAAATTATGCCGTGTACTCTATCCTATATATCCTTTTCTGTGCTGCACACTCCTAGTACTGCAAGAATGCTTCCTTCATTTAACAAACCTCTTCATTTAACTACGTTTATCACAAAATCAGCTGAAATCAACATCCATTTCATGTTGAAAGTTTAGTCATGCAAAATAGCTACTTTTGCTCTCATTTACTCTCATAACATTAACATTCATCAATTGCACTCATGTCGTATTATCTTAAAAAGTGTTTAGCATAATGACTTAGACTTGCAAGATAGATGCTTGAGTAAAACATATACTTAAATACAGCCTTTCAGATCTTGAAATATTATGAAGAGTAAACAAAATCAGTTTGATAAACTCTTTAAACTTGCCTTTATATGAATAGAATCTTGGTATGGCGTGAACATCCCTCTTCCCTTTCTACAAATAATCTCTCACATCTCTTTGTATTGGGTATGCAGGAGAACTTTGAAGTGTTTAGACTCCGTTACTATTTAAACAAATTAGATTTAGATAAGATTGGAGAATTAGAAGGTTAAGCTTAGAATTTCATCTTACCAGTATAGATACTCTATAGTATTGCGCTATTTCATTTAGAAACCCATACTACCCCTGTGGAGGATTTAGGAATTATCTTCCACAGAGGGAGTATGAATTTCAAATGGAATGACACATTAGGCAGTTCCATTTGAAACTCACCCTCCCTCTGTGGAAGATTCAAGTTGAATATTTCTCGAAATCTTTCTCGAAAGGTGTGTGGAATTAATGGAGCTGCCTAGGGTTCATTCAATTTGAAATTCATACTCCCACTGTGGAAGATATTTCCAAAATCTTCCACAGGGGTAGTGTGAGTTTTAAATGGAACAGCCCATTGCATGTTGGTAACACAGGTACAGATTTCCAAAACTTTCTCTTCATAAGCTCTATCTATAGTACTCTGGTAATACCTCTGATTGAAGTGATATATGCAGTGCCTCTTACAATCTATCTTTTATTTATACCAGGGAATGTAATATTCATTCTGTGCATGATTTTCAATCAAACTTTTGTCCTTCACAAATTCCATATTGCATTCCCATTTCTACTTTTCCACCTTTAGTTTACTTTCTCCTACTTAAGAGACTAGTATGCTGTGTTTTATAACGTCACAAGAAATCCCCGTTATACAAATGAATAAATGATCACAGTTCTACACTGGAATTCTACCGCAGGTAATAAGCTTACATGTTGATGACCTTTTAGTGGGTATTTGTCGCTAAAAAGAAATAAGAAGTGGGATCAGTTTGCAATTTTGCATCAACTTTGATGACCTCTAGGTGTAATAAACAAGGTCCTTGCAAAGAATAAAAATGACTGTTAAGAACGTCATCACTTGAAAGAAGGGGGAATTCAGTAAAATTTAGGTCTGTATATATCAATTTCAAAGTATGCACTCATTCAGAGGTGTTATTGTAACATGCACATTGCGCTCTTGTGTAAATATGCTGAATGTCATCATAAAACAGTACAATTAAAGAGCACCTTGTCTATATACATGTTTCCGCTGAACGTCATCATCAAACAGTACGATTGAAAAGCATCCTGTATATATGTATTTTCCTGCCACCTCATACCTGTATGCATGTCACATGACACCCTTTGAAACAGTGCATGATGGGATACTTCTTTTGCTGCAAGAAAACTGCAATTAGCCATCTTAAAACTGATCAAATCCAGCAAATTATGCATAAAAGTAGACGTTACAAATTTATTTTTGGGATAATTTTGCCTGTAGTTGTTGATTCTCATATTAGCACAATCAGACTAATGTATGACAATTATATTCATGGAATTCTAATTAAATTACGGATTAAATTTCAATGTCCAAATTGAAGTTTAAAATAAGTGTAGATTATACAGCAGCAGGCATTTAACAGGAATATAGAATATATATTACCATTTCATTTGTAATCACTCATTTTTTTTTGTATTCATACTGCACCAGCTCTTTTCCCTATTTTTTCACCTTTCTCTGAGTACCAAATCTTTTTGCATGTTAATCGTATCAAAACAGCATTTAATTTTGTTTAAAATTCAACAGCCAAAAAATCCCAAGACTTGAGGTGCCAGCTTAATTACATGGTATGATTAGAAAGACCTCAATTTGCAAGTATTTCTCTCTTGATCTGGAATTGGAGATGAGTTGATAAAATAGCAAATATTATGTATAAACGTGCTGGATAAAAAAATCAGTCCCGTTTAGGCCTCCGAATTGACACCAAATTGGGGGTAGTACTGGCTGGTGTTAAGAATCCTAACGGCAATATCACCAACGTGCTGGCTGTGTATAATCTCTGTTACAAGACTGGAAAGCATCTTTCCATGAACAATTGATATTACTTACATCTGATCAGGTCTGTTGCGGAGATCCTGTGCGCACTATTCGTGTTAGGACCTGGCTCACATGCACAGCTATTGGCTATGGATTATTGAACACATGAATGTACAGAATTATCGGGGGACTTTTCACTCTAGGGATGAGAGAATTATCAACCGTCAAAAATGAGGTTGATTTATTTTCTGTTCACATTGTATGCATCAGGATGTTAAATGTGCCTGTTATATGAATTTGAGTGCGTTTTGTCTTGCCTGCTATCATTATCACAGCGGCAGCATCAACAGGCTTTAGTAATTGCGAGTAATTTTGTGAACCATTTGCGGTCTTAATGAGTAAAGTGATTGCCGTTCTGATGATGGTTCAGGTATTATTACTTGATTATTACCAAATACATTTATGTAGACTGAGTGATGGCAATATGTTTGGAATGGTAATAATGTCAAATCTGTACAATAATTACTCACATACTTCAAAAGAAAACAACTGTGGGATCATGTAGTCTTCCCAGTAACATCGGGAATCGGTGAAAATTAACATGGTGGAAAGAAAGTGATTAACACTGGTAGTTAAGCTTTCCATTATATGTACTATTTTTTAAGTGGAGTGATAAATTATAATGGTGCCAATATGCAACAGTCTACTCCCTATAATAAAAAATACAGCACTAATGTTTTGATTTAAAAAATATTATCCTCTTTTGCCAAATGAAACATAGCTCAATCTTAATCCTTTAGTCAGTTTAAACTGGCAATAAAAGTCAAAATTTTATATTTTTGTAATTTGGGAGAAAATGGAACAAAAACATGCAATTTTGCATGTTTTCTTACAATTGTACTCACAAAATTCTAAGGCTTGGCACAAGTGTAAGCAGGTCTAAGTATAATCAAAATCTTGAGCATGGGCTAAGAGTTAGCTCATAATTTGAATATTTTATGTTTGATAATTGGCTATGAAAAACGTTTAAAAAAAAGCGTTTTCCAAAAATTAGAATGCACAACTTGGTCTTTGGGCTCGATTGTCACAGTATACACAAAACACGCTAAAGCATGTTTTTGGCCCTTATATTAATGTTTTGCCAGTTAGAACTAACTAAAAGATTAGGATTGGCTATGTTTCATTTGTCAAAACAGGAATTGTTTTAATCCAAAAAATGACTGCTGTATTTTTCTGGAATAGGGAGTATTTGACCAAAATGAACCAAAAAACTTTATTTACTGAGGAATTATCAGATAAGGGCTCATATTGAAATACCCTACCACGTTTTCACACAGAAAGAAGGCAGGATTCCCCTCGCTAAGCGCGCTCCTTAGGAAAGCTCGGTCAGGAAAGCGCGCTCCTAATTTAAGTCAGTGAAGTGGCTAATTGCAGTGTTATAATCACACAGGATTTTAACAAAAGAAGGCTAGCACAGGAATGCTGCAGGATGGCGCACACCTTCCTGTGTAAGGGAATTTCAAAAAGAGCCCAAAATATAAAGTACCTTAATTATGAAAAAGTTTGCCTGTCGACCATTTTGAATAATATCATTAGTTTGAATCAATTACAAGAAGAAAAACAATACAATCAAAGAAAATCTGCAATTTTAGCATGCAGTTAAAGTAACCAATTTGAATAGGATTCTTATAAAAATGTCCACATTGAAAATAATTATTATAAAAAGGTGTGTGACTAGATCTCAGAATTTGTTCTCATCAAAATCGAGATTTAAAGGAAGTCTCCGGCAATCACAACATTATGCCTTATATTTAAGAAAAATAATTATCAAACACGAATCATGTGGTTTCATTTAAAACAAACTCATAGTGACCATAAAAACGAATAAAAACATCCGTCTCTCAGCACACGATATTCAAAATTCCTGGGCGCCGAAATTGTCGAGTGCAATGACGTCTCAGTAACACAATGAAGGCTGACGACAATGGAGCACAAATAACCATTACGTCATTGCACTTAGACAATTGCGGCGCGGGAAGTTTTAATATCGCGTGTTGAGAGCCGAATGTTTTTATTCGTTTTTATAGTCAATATGAGTTTGTTTTAAATACAACCATGTGATTCATGCTTGATAATTATTTTTCTAACATATAAGGGATAATGTTATGATTGCCGGAGACCCCCTTTAAAGGTAATATTTTTCTTATTGCCCCAGTAAAATTTAACATTCAAGATAAAATTGTAACTACCACTGGAAGTATGTAAATCCTACGGGACATTGTTCTACTAGTTTTTGGTCTCATATCAAAACTGCTGGAGCAATACAACTCAAAATTTGCAAACAAGATTGTTTTAATGGTAGACCTCAAAGTAAACTAGAAAACAGGATATGAATAATCTGACCACCCACCTTTAAGTGTACAAGTCATAATGAAGTAAATGATGCGACTGTTTAAACAATTATGTGTTCAAAATGTAAAATGGCATGATTTAAAATGCATTGTCATCATTTATGCTATCAAAATATAAACTGATGGAACATAGATGCTTTTGATGAAGATCTTATTATAGTAAGTCACTCTGTATGCAAAGTGCCAAAGGAGTGACTTATGTTTCCTCTCCCCCCTCAAAACAAGCGATTCTACATAATTTTGAGGGAAATTTGATATGAATATAATGCTGAAGGGTTTGTTTGACATTTTGACTCTACAACTTCAATTGATCCAATTAATCAGTCTGAAAAGTACATATAAAAAGTATTAAAATAAACGGCTTTTGGCAATAAATGAATGGGTTCTGAAATGTTGTCGCAGTATTACAATATTGTTTAAACTAGGCCATGCTCATTAAAGTTGTAGAATGTTTAATCTACAAAATGATCATCTTCAGATATTACAAAAACAGCCACAAAATAGAACCTTTTATTCCTTAACAATGTAACAGTTTTGAATTGTTTTATGCCAGATCAAAATGTGAAATTCACCCTAGAGGGGGAAAATATAGGAACCAATTTCTAGGAAATTAAATTTTAAATTTTAAATCTTATAATCAAAAGGAGATAAATATGTGTACTCTAAAAGTAATGTTTGAATAAAAAAAATCATTAAAATAAAAGTATTAGTACTAAGTAGCTAGAATTTTAAACTTGTTGCCAAGAAAAATTTTACAATTTAGAAGCACACAAGCAAAGTAATCAAATAAATATAATAGAATGACAATCTTATTAAGTTTGAGCTTATCAGTTTTTAACTTTGTTTAATTAATTGCTAAGATCTATTTTGAGATGTGGTAAAATTTTTAAAAATAAATCGGCCCATTGTCAGCTAATATAATTTAGCAAAAATAAAATAAACATAAAGCATAAAAATAATAGAAAAGAAAAACAAAAAACAAAAATTGATTGTGTGCAACAAAACTAATTTTTTTGTCAATTGTAGTTAAAATAAAAAGACATTTGATGCATTGTGGCTGGTTGCATCACATAAAAATGCAGTCATAAAACCTTTTTTCAGGATGAATTCTTAAATTAAAAAAACAGCAATGACATTTATTCCATGTCTGGCATGTGATCATAAATATTGCTATAAAACAACATGAATTTGTTTTTTAATATATGTAAGCAGGCTATTATTTTGAATTACATAAATGTAGCAAATTGAATTGCAAAATACAATTATTTAAAGTAATAGATTCAAAATTTTATTTCAAAATAATAAATAAATAATTGAATAAATAATTCAACATAATATTCAAAACAAGTGCATGAATAATCCACACCTGTCTGAGAAGATATTTACTGTTCACCTAGAAATTGGGTATATTCTCTAATAGAGTATGCTAGGATAGCTAACATGATCATATTGAAAAGAACACTAAAAGCCCATGGCAGGGTTGGTTGCAAGCTATCAATATATTTATATGAAGCCATAAAATGACTAAAAACCGAAAGATCAGTTAGTCTGGTTGTGGGTTACAAGTTAATGTTCAGGTTATTGACAAATACATAATGTGTATGAGTTAAGTCTCCTTAGAGCATGTTGCAATATCCATTTGTTATCTAAGAACTTGATAGCTTGTTGAGGCCTAGGGAGATGTTATGCAAAAAATTTGTAATGCATCTCGTAACTGTGAGACACACAGAATAATCACACAAAACTCATCAACAAAATGAAAGAAATATAGCACCTTGCCATATTTTGTCTGTAGCAAGTGAATATGAACTGGACTTGATTAGTTTTTACACTTTTCTTATTTAGATAATCATTTCAGGGCTAGTTGTATTGATACCGAGAAAAGTATTAGATATATCTTCATGATGTTGGAAAGTGATAATTTAACAATTTTGAAAACATGAAAATTTGAAAAGGCTTAGACAGCAGACAGAGCATGAATTACTGGCTATTTTCAGTTGACATTAGTAAAATAAGCATTAATATAACAGCTATCTTCAGTAGACAGCAGTAAATACAAACATTAACTATCTTCAATAGACAATTATCATTAAACTGCTATTATCTTCAGTAGACAGTAAAAATTTAATTGCAACTGTTAACTTCTTTTTGTACACTTCAAAGAAAAATTAAGATGTTAAAGTCACATTTTTAGTGAGGTCGTCAGACCAGCAACCCATTACATCTGATTGTTTCCTTTTATAGGCCATAAAGGGCGTACTGAGTTGGCAGTCTGATAAAACCACTAGTGTAGTGGTGAAACATCACTACCGTGAGTTTAACATCTTCATTTTTCTTGGAATTGTACAAAAAGAACTATGTTAATAGTTGAATGTAACATTCCAAATGAAGTTTTTCAATGATTGACTGCTACACTCTTCAGAAGTCAGTAAAATAAGCATTAATTGCTACTGTCTTAAATAGGAGCAATACAAATAACTGCTACTATCTTCAGTACACAGCAGTAAAAATTAGCATTAACTGCTAATATCTCTTCAATATAACCAGTCAAATCTTCTATCTTCCTTAGCAGTAAAAATGAGTATTAAGTGCTACATCTTCAGTAGACAGTAGTAAAAAATAGCATTAGGCTACTATCTTCAGTAGAAGGCAGTACAAATTGGCTTTAACCGCTACTATCATCAGTAGACAGTAAATAATAAGCATTAACTGCTAATATCTTCAGTAGACTAGTACAAAATAAGCATTATCTGTTACCATCTTCAATAGACAGCAGTGAAAATAGATATTAGCTGCTACTCTCTTCAGTACACAGTAAAGAAAAAACATTAACTGCTACTCTCTGCAGTAGACAGTAGTACAAAATAGCAGTACAAATAGGCAGTAGGTGCTACTCTCTTCAGTAGACAATAAAGAACAAACATTAACTGCTACCATCTGAGGTAGTGACAGTAATACAAAATAGTAGAGAAGTGCAAATAGGCATTAGCTGCAACTATCTTCAGTAGACAGCAGTGAAAATAGGCATTACCTGCTACTCTCTTCAGTAGACAATAAGGAATAAACATTAACTGCTACTAAGGTACACAGTAAATAGACATTAGCTGCTACTCAAAATCTTAAGTAAACGGTAAATAATAAGCATTAACTGCTAATAGACTTACAAAATAGCATTAACTGTTACTATCTTCAGTAGACAGCAGTGAAAATAGGCATTAACTGCTAATATCTTCAATAGACAGTAAAGAAAAAACATTAATTGCTACTATCAGCAGTAGACAGTAGTACAAAATAGCATCAACTGTTACTATCTTCAGTATATTGCAGTACAAATGGGCATTAGCTGCTACTATCTTCAGTAGACAGTAAATAATATGCATTAACTGCTAATAGACTAGTACAAAATAGCATTAACTGTGAAAATAGGCATTAGCTGCTACTCTCTTTAATAGACAGTAAAGAATAAACATTAACTGCTACTATCTGAGGTAAAGACAGTATTGCAAAATAGTAGATAGTTATACAGCTATCTTCAGTAGACAGTAAAGAAAAAATATTAACTGCTACTATCTGCAGTACACAGTAAATAGGCATTAGCTGCTACTCAAAATCTTCAGTAAACGGTAAATAATAAGCATTAACTGCTAATAGACTTACAAAATAGCATTAACTGCTACTATCTTCAGTAGATAGCAGTACAAATAGGCATTAGCTGCTACTATCTTCAGTAAACAGAAAATAATACGCATTAACTGCTAATAGACTTACAAAATAGCATTAACTGTTACTATCGTCAGTAGACAGCAGTGAAAATAGGCATTAACTGCTACTATCTTCAGTAGATAGCAGTACAAATAGGCATTAGCTGCTACTATCTTCAGTAAACAGAAAATAATAAGCATTAACTGCTAATAGACTTACAAAATAGCATTAACTGTTACTATCGTCAGTAGACAGCAGTGAAAATAGGCATTAACTGCTACTATCTTCAGTAGATAGCAGTACAAATAGGCATTAGCTGCTACTATCTTCAGTACACAGAAAATAATAAGCATTAACTACTTATAGACTATTACAAAATAGTATTAACTGTTACTATCTTCAGTAGACAGCAGTGAAAATAGGCATTAACTGCTACTATCTTCAGTAGATAGCAGTACAAATAGGCATTATCTGCTACTATCTTCAGTAGACAGTAAAGAATAAGCTTTAACTGCCAATATCTTCAGTAAGCTAGTACCAAATAAGCATTAATGGTTCTTATATTCAGGAGACAGTAAAAATAGGTGTTAGCTGCTACTATCTTCAGTAGACAGTAAAGAATAAGTATTAACTGCCAATATCTTTAGTAGACTAGTACACAATAAGTATTAACTGTTACTATCTTCAGTAGACAGCAGTGAAAATAAGTATTAGCCATTATATTTTCAGTAGAAAGTAAAAATAAACATTAACTGCTATTATTTGGTTCACCTCAAGTTTGGTAGTGACATCAATGCTTTTTTGTGGTTGCAATGTAAGAGTGCCATTTACCGCCCTTGTACGTGTGCATTGTAAGCTTTGCGCGATTAACATTATGCACACGATTTGATACTGCAACCAGAAAAATACTCACTTATGTCACTACCAAATGTAGGCGAACCAATGTATATAGCTACTATCTTCAGTAGACAGCAGTGATTTCAAACATAAATTGCTGCTATCTTTATTAGACACAGCAAGATCATACATACTAATGCAAGTGTCAATTTGAAGCTTGAACCTACCCACCTCAAGCCTCGACATATTATCGATGTCGATTCGATGCCGATGATTGAGGTCATATTTTTGTTCAGTCAATGATCAACATCGAATCGACGTCAATAATATGTCAAGGTTAAGGTGGATAGTTTCAAGCTTCAAATTGATGCTTGCATAACATGAAAATGTGATTCAAAAGGCTAGGCCATATCAAATTTTGATTTATATATAGCTGTGGTCAAACGTTGTTAAAATTTCACTTAATTGCCATGAAAGTTAATATCAATTGAAAACATTCATGATATGTGATAACATAACATACCCACTCTGAATTCTGCAGATTCAACAGTTATTTTTGCACTAATACAGAAAAAAAATTAAAAAAAGAAGAAAAGAAAATAAGAAGAGGGAAGAGAGGTAGAGAGCAAAATGCACAAATTGTTGTACCTGACAATTGTGTATCAAATTGACCTGAGTTATATCTTCATTTTACATCTCAATTAAAGAATGCACCATCACGCTGTGTGTTAGCCTTTCAAAATTACTACAACTACAGCGAGTTATGCAAGCAGTATTTAGTTATGTCAACTGAAACCAAGAAATAAAAAATAATATTAATAGGACCACTCCAGGATCTCCAGCAATAAAAAAAAAATTAATAGGACCACTCCAGGATCGCCATTCTAAATAAATATTGATCTCTTATGGTTTTATGATCTGATCATGCCGATAACAGTGCTCTCATTTCTGTTGAAGTGGATATAGATGAGATACAAAGTTCAAAGGTTGAAACAGGAAACGGCACAAGTCTGCAATCACAGATCATATTACAGAAGAAAATTATGTCATCAACTGGGAGGGGACAAATACCATGACAAGGAAAGTAAGAGAGGTGATACAGATACGCAAGAGGGGGCCAAAGCTATCAACTGTGATGACAAAACTCTTCTCTAAGTCATAGTATATGACCTGGTTACATGTGATCCAACCATCAGCCTGGATGGCAAAAAAGTATGGGGAGAAAACCCAACAAAATTGAGTGGGAAAAAACAAGCCTACAAAAGCATACAATATCAAATTGCATATTCATGATGCAAAATATAGGAATCTAATACTTGCTGTTGAGCAATATATACACGAGCAGGCATGTTGGTTAATTTTTAGCAATTCAGGCAGAATATTGCTTTGGAGTACCAGAAAATGTCATTATTATTATATTAATGATGATTATTTGCAGCTTGTGAAAGTCTGCTAATTGCTTATCTACCCAAGTGAGTGATTTCATGCAGTTTGCTGCTGAAATACATCCAATTGTGGACATTTTACACATTACGAGTAAGGGCATGATGAGCACAATTAAATTTGGGCTATTTAAGGGGTGTTGCCATAGCTTGGCACTTCAAACTTCAGGCAACACTGGCTCTCTGCACCTGGTCAACATCTCAACATTGTTAATTGCTAAGCAAAATGAAATAGAAACTGACACAGATATTAAATTTCATTTACACAATTCATGAAGGATAATATATTGATACAGATAATATATTGATACAGAGTGATTGATGCTAAAAATAAAACAGAATCAACATGTTGTTGCATTTTCTTCTGCGCATGTGACCTGAAATTGTAAATTGAGGACAATGTTGAGATATTTCAAGTGTGAAATGATAGCATTATAATAAAGATTATTTAAACAAATGTAGGTTGGTCTTAACTCTTATGCAAATGTGGCTCTTATGCAAATGTGACTATTATGCAAATGTAACTATTATGCAAATGTAACTTAGTTATACTCAAAGAGGTAGAATCACAGAATTAGAGAAGGAGAACCGGACTCAACCACCATCTTGATAGAGGCATGGAGCAATAATAATGGGTATTCGGTTTCCCTTGGAATAGGCTCACGGCAATCGTTGTCATGCAAACACAACATGGATGGTGGGCGCATTTGAAAGACGCACAGAGATGTGACCTGCATGCGATACTAAATGCTAAAGATGAGACGCAGAATTGTATTTTTTCGTCTCCCCCAATTTTCTCCCCATAGCTGATGGTGCGATTGTACGTGGCGGTATAGGGAGTCCCGATTCTCATTTGTAATTCTGTGGGTAGAACCAAAGAGTATCAACTGCACCATATTTGCATTTCACTCATGGAGGACATAATAGTACTTTGATTCAAAGTACATGGTTGCTTGCATTCTGCGTTTAACGCACGGTACCAAAAATGCGCTATTTGCTGCAAGCTCAAAACCGGAGGACCCGGAAAAAAACCTGCAAGTAGGTCTGTTTCTTATAGAACAGAGTTAGTTTGAAATCTTATACATTAATGTTTTTAAGGGCTGGGGTATGAACGTTTGGACAGTATTTATTGTGGGATATTAGAGCACATCAGACATATCGAATTGCATTCTGAATACGAAGAATGTCCTTCTGATATCAAATAAATTTGATTTTTTGAAATTTGCCATGTAATGCACATTTTATGGCAAATGATTAAAAATTGATATTTTTGATATTTAACAGTACTAAGTAAACTCTATCAATCTGATGATTTATACTTAAAGTGTATATAAGTGGGATGAAAAGCCGACGATCAATTGAAAATGTTGACCTTTAGTATTGAAGATATGGATTTTTCCCCAAAACACCAAAAAGAAATTAGGTCTTTTGTGAAAAAATCCATATCTTCAATATGAAAGGTCAAAATTTTCAATTGATCGACGGCTTTTACTCCCAGCTACATACACTTTACGAATATGTCATTAGATTTATAAAATTTACTTTGAGGACTGTTATATATCAAAAATGTGAAAAATATCAAATTTTTATAATTTGTCATAAAATTTGTATAATATCGTGAACTTCCAAAAATGAAAATTATTTGATATCAGAAAGACATTCTTCGTATATAGAATGCAATTCGATATGTCTGATGTGCTCTCATGTTCCACAAAAAATACTGTCGAAACGCTCAAAACGCTCATTCCAGATCCCTTAATGTACTCTCAATTTATCATAAAATTTACAGGCACATGTTTAGTTCTAGTAAATGTTGTACACATTAAAATTTTGATCAATCATACATTATTCTGATAAAAAAGTATAACATAACAATGTGCTAGATTTCCATGAATAAATAAGGGGCCAATGACATTGCACATAACTCTCTACCATGCATATCATCTTACATCACACAATGTTGTGTTTATTTAAGCCACTTATGATAACCCTAATATGCCGCATAATGATTCTTTTTATATACATCTTTATAGCGTAGTTTGAAACTTATGCAGGTTTGTTGTGATATTTAGCACTTGTTAATATTAGATTTCCACTTGCTCAGGTCTGTGTGAGAATCTGATATTCCTTTTAGACATCATTGTGTATCTTACCACTTTGGAATTAAGGTTCCCTAGGTATTTCCAAGCCCATTTTGTAGTTTTATGTAATGGTAATTTTATACACGATGGTAGTGAATGATAATGATATATATCATTGATGCAATTTACTTCACAAACTGATAAAGAAATTAATAGTTGATGCATAGGATTAGGGGCATGTACTTAGCAGGTTTGAGTGTAGTTAATTCTGAACTGCATTAATCTAGATTAAGTAACTATAGAGGCCCTGCATGCTTTTACCGATTGACTCCAAACAAAGGATTTGAACGGGTGTCCTTCACCGTAATCATGGCGCAGTGCAGTCCATTCAATCAAATGTTGTCATTAAGGGCATTGATCTATTTGATCGTTGTGCATTTGTTATGTGTGTGAGACGAACTCTCACGGTAGATTGCAATCATGCTTTTGTTTAATGCATTTGAGAAGTCCCCCATATTTACGGTGTGATACGTCATATGCACAAGCTCTATACTAGTATCACATCATGTGTAATCCATACATTTTGTTCTAATTCGTTGCCGTAGTAACCATTAGTAATCATTGGTTACTGGTTCAAGCCTGGGCTCATACACCTGTACCAAATTATGATATGCCATATGCTTGTGATCATTTTGATCAGTGGTTCGTAACAAAGAAAGCATGAGCCAGTTGACCTGGCAACGATCATATTTTGTGCATAGTGCTACGCCAGCGAATGAACAGTGCTTAAATGTCGTGGATGTGAAATGTATTATGAATCAAATTCAGATTATGATCACTTTTTAGAACTTTCTTTTGGGATGCCTTATAACTGATGTTGTAATTTTGTATTAATCTAAATCAGTCCAAATTCAGAAACTTTGAGTAGACAGCCCAGTTGGTGGATACAATTTTGCAAATCTATTCCTGCTACAAGCAATACATTATTGACTTAAACTTAAACAAACATGAGAACTGGCTTAGGATAAGAATTTACAAATTCATTACAATATTCAGGCAGACTAACATCTTTTGGTAACAAGCTGCAGACTGTAGTGTGATCAGTTAGTATTTGGGGCCTCATAACATTGCGGATTAATATCAATATATTTTATTTTGAGAATTGTCTTGTGACATCTCCCAAGAAGCATCACATATTCCCGTCAATAAGAGCGGATCAAACTATAGAATATCAGATTTCCATATCATTTGATGAAAAACAATTCTACACATATTTGCTGCATTGTATCACCTAATACTCCTTATATGTGATTTTGACTCAGGGCTGATTAATTCAGAATGTTAAAATGTTAAAATTATTTCAATTTCCATGAGTAATTTGAAATCTATACATGCAAAAATCAATTGAAATGAGTACAAATGTCTAGTGTTAGCTGAGTGGTTTTTGATGAAGATTTTATTATATTTATTAAAATTAAGGCAGGTCAGAGGGAAGCATGACCTAGCAGTGTTTGCACTCAAATATAGAGACAAATAAAGCTGACACACAAGAGGAATGGTTTGGGTTCTATAAAGGAGATCCCAAAGCTTGATGGGGACAAGGGTATTAATTCCACCCCATATGCATGCTTTTTCTCAGGTGGGGAAGAGGCCCAAAAGTTTTGTTTTGAGATATTATTGGCTTTAACTCAAGAACCGCAAGACCTATGAAAATATCAATGTGATTATTCACTTGCTTGGCTCATTTCCAATCAGATCAATGTATAATAGTAACCCCATGAGAACTACCTGCCGATTGGCCAAAAAGAAATTTTCATTATCAATTGGACCAATCAGCAACATGTTAGAATAATTTCACCACGCAACAAACTGGGTTGAATTATTTGCAAAGCTCCATTCTGATTGGTGATTAAAGTGAAGATATCACATGATTGACCAATCAGAGGCAATGTTAGACCTGCAGGTAGTGCTCAGGGAGTTAAGAAGCATACTGCAGTTTTTAGTTAAATTGCTAAAACTAGAAAAATATGTCATCCTGCTCTCCTTAAACAAAGAGATCTGCAAAATTCTGTCAAAATGTCAAAATACTGGAAAGTGATATAGCATGATAAGAAAAGGAAATGACTTTTCTAACAGCATCATTCCACTTTGCTGGCTCTGTGCTTTCCCATCACATTTTTATTATTGCAATTTCAGGTGATTTTATAATAATTAGGTATTATTAAATGGAAGCAATTTGTTAAATTTCTACATGACTGGCTTATGTGGAAGTATGTGTAAATGGGGTTTCTTTGAAAATATGCTATTAATGATAATTTCATTATCAATCCAGAGGCTCATATTTTTAGGGTATACATTTTTAGCTCATTATGATAGTAGATTTTGTGGCAAATGTATGTAATATAATTATAATAATTATGTAATATATAAGCAATATGAAATTCTATTTGCCTTAATCATTTTTTTTTATTTTTACATTTTTTGTTATACCCATATTCTGTTAAAAAAATCAGAAGGAATTGTCACTTAAATCTAGCAAACATTATGAAAAACCAAAACCATATTCTGTTTAAAAAACTCGGAAGGAATTGTCATTTAAATCTAGCAAACATTGTGAAAACCAAAGTTCTAAAAAAAACCATTATATTTGGGAGGGACTCATACAATTAAACATACAGAATAGTACATTGACCAGGCATATGATGGAATATTACCAGTTGATCCTTTTCCATGAACAAACTTTTTTAGCTATTACTATACACAATGTTGGAAATATGACAGGGCCCTCTGACCAAATGCCTGCGAAAATCACAGCAACATTGTCAATACACCACAGTGAGGGCTTGTGAAGCTAGCAAGGGGGACTTGTTTTCCACTTCAGTATTAATCATTTTCAGAAATTAAAGCTGCCATCCTAATTATGCCTTTACTAATCGTAGATCTCCAAGTCTAACATTGTTAAAAAAAAGCACTGTTTACATGTGTAAAATTTTAAAATTTGAGTTCGGGCCTGTACAACTAGCTAAGGCACTATAGAATTGAAGGCATATGGACCCCAATGGCCCTTGCACATTTTGGCTTATTTCCAACTCTAACAATATATATCTATCCATAATTTGTATAATTTATATACACGACACACAAATAGATGTACTCTTTAACAAGTTGAAATATGCATATATTCCTAAGCTTAAGAGAAAGGTGCCAATTTCTTACACATCATTAAAAGTTACGTGAGGTTTGTGAGCCGACACAAATCATCCATGTGCAAATTTGCTTCTTCATCGAGTAAGAAGAAAATGATACTGTGGTGTGTGTTTCTTTCAATCCTGTGTGATTGGGGCTCACTCTAAGGTAGTTGCATGAGGGGAACAGGTGGTTTTATGAGTTGTGTGAACTTGTTACAAAATTGCAAATTAATGAATATCAAAAATAGTCAAACTCCCTGTTGGAAGGATTCCTCTTGTTTCTGATGCAGCACATTATGTTACACCATGGACCATGACTACACTCTACTAAAAGTTAATGCATGTATTTTCTGCTGTCTACTGAAGATAGCAATAGTATTGCATTCTCTTTTTGGTGTCTATTGAAGATAGCAATGATTAATCCAATACCTTCTTTCTGCTGTTTACGGAGGATAACAGTGGTTAATTAATGATGTCCTTTATTACAGTCTACTGAAGATAGTTACCTTTAGTACATGCTCTAGTTGCAGTCTGTGGGCAGTAGCACCAATTATTAGATAACTGATCTGTCTGCTGATCATATAGTTCTGTCTACTGAATATAGTAGCAGTTTTAAAATACATGCTCTGCTGTCTACTAAAGATAGTATCGTAACAATTCATTCATGCCATTTCTGTCTACTGATGAAAGTGACAGTTGTTTATGATTACTTTAAATGCTATCAACAAGCAATGCATGCTTTTATCTTTGTCTACTGAAGATGGTAACAGTTCATGCATGCTCTGTCTGCTGTGTGCTGAATATAGTAACAATTAATGCAGACATGGTCTTATCTTGGCCTCATAAATAGCCATATTAGATAAATTTAGAACCTAGAGAGTCCTAAGTAAGCCCATTAGTCGGTGCAGATGTAGTGGTATTATGTAAGCTTTAATATGGTAATCACACGTGTAGTAGTCCACCGACTGTTTGGTTGTAATATGGGTGATGTGAGTAATACAATACACATGTTTTGATCAGTTTGCTTTGCGATCTGACCTTTTGATAAGAAGTGCTGAGATTTTCTTCATTTTGTTACAACTCTTTACATAACATGTGAAAACATTTGAGGTATTAAAAAACGTAGGAATTGGTGAAATTGTATGGTTGTGTTTAAGATGAATATGCTACAGTAGCAGGGTTGTGACACTTGTATTCAATCCGTGTATAAAAAGTGACTTCATCGGTATTTGGGTAGTTTTTAGCCTAACATTTATGTGTGTGTACAGGCGGCAATGCTTGCATGTATGCTGCTTTAATAGTAAAACTGGCTTACTCGTAATTTTGTTTGATTGACAGTTGCTAGGCTTGATCATATTTAGTTCCTGATCTTCGATTACAGGTTACGATTGTAACACAGTTACACTGTACGATATTCAGTCTTGCTCCAAGTCATTTGTTGGAAAGATAGGCGACTGACTTCATTTGTGAAACGAGTTGCTTACCGTGTATATTAGTACTCCAGAATTGTTGTCTGTAGTTTCAATACTATAATACATTTTGGTCTGATGGCTTTGATGTCCCTGGTGGAGATAGTTTATATAACATTATTATTAGTTTTTGCAAAAATCTCACTTGTAAAACAAAAACAAGAACAGTAAAGATTACTTCATTCACAAAACATTTTTATTTTGTTTATATGACAACATGCCATGGCAATATGCACAGTATTTCCCATTTTGTTTTCTGAACCATCTTCAATTCAAGTATAAAATGTAGGCCTAAAAAAAATCATAGTAAAGTTGATTTAAATAATATAAGTCCTTAATCCATTCTGTCAATTTCAATTAAAGTATGTTTTGACCAAATCAGATAAAATATGATTAGGTACACATGCTTACAAAATCATAAATGACAAAATCAATATATATGTCAGTGTATCGTACACTGGTATAAGAAATATTTGAGCTAAAAATGTATCTGTCTGCAGTGGATACTAGTGATACACTTTGATTTATTCCTTATTGGTTTAGTTAAATATTGTGTTTTGTTTGTGTTGTCTAATCAATCCATTTTTTTTTTCAATTTTTGCTTGCTAAAATAACTGATTATGATCTGAGCACATACATACACAAAATAATCAATGAAATGTCACCTTGAATGCTGCTGAACACACAACTCGGCATGCAGATAAAAAATCATTGTTCTTGATAGGTATAAATTATGCATGGTAAAACATGAAATGAAACACATGGTTTAGTACTAGTAGAGGACAGCAAATATTATAATAATGTCATTAGAACCTGCATGGCTACATATTTGGGCTATCAGGTATATTTGCTTTTAATGTTCAAAGTAAACAAAATTCATAGTCTGCAAGCAAGAAAAAAATATTGATCAAAGCATGGTGGTTATTATTTGATATAATTATTACAAATATTTCAACATTAGTTGGTGTTCTGTAGCCAAATGCCTTGGGGGAAAGTGCGGGGGAGAACAGGGTAATATTATATATAAGGAATGATGCATATGCTTCAGCGTTACGAGCAGTATTTGATTATTATGAAAATATTTTTGCAGTCTTAGAGTGGTTTTTTTAGTCAAATTACTGGTGGAATAAGTACATTAATGTGATATGAAAGTACCGATGATATATCTGTCATAGGGCATGGGTTCAATGTGGCCAATGTTGTGTTATTGTAAATATATTGTAAATCAACATTATGTTCCTAGCATAATGTAAATCTCATTTAACAAAAGTGATATACATTTTCGCAGTGTGATATGACTGCATTACTTGTCACCAGGCCTGTAACCAGGAGTTAGTTTTAGGGGTGTGTGCCAGGCTCAAAAGTGGACCTCTTGTGACTTGTGACATTCTTCTTCAAAAAGGGCTGATTTTAATGTTTTTACCAAACAAAAGTGGATTATGTATATTTCTTTAAAAAAAGGTTGATTTCCAAAGTTCTTACCGAAAAAAGTGGACCTTTTGATTTAGATTGGCATTTTGCACCATCTGCACACCCGCTATTGCTTTGCTTATCACATTTTGTTAGAGTTGAGGTTTAAACAAAACTTGACCAACTGGTATAAAAAAATCTTGAACACATTGGTTCAAGCCCCAAGATTTCTGACATTTTTTGCTTTGCTATATTTTTGTTTGCCCAAATGTATTTGCTCATCCAGACAGGAATTATTATACAGAATTGGGAATAATTATTTTCTTCTGTTAAAAAGAAAACCCTCAGTGAGGCACATTATAATGCATGTATTTTTTACTAAATGATCATATAGGTTTCCCTTAAAGGAGATATATAAAGATGATGTGGTCCCACGCATCCTTGCCCTGTCTTTTGTTCTAATATAGGATCCATTAGTAGTTCATAGCGGTTGAAATTTCATAGCCCTAGCATTTTATTAGACACACCTAAATGAAAGATGTACTTATCAGACATATTAGCCCATATGTTATACATGTAGGCCAACTCGAAGTCACTCGATAGGGGTAACTTCCAAATTGTCAAATGTCACACACGTCTTGTTGAAAATTGAGGCAATAATGAAAGGTATGAGGGATGAAAACGTGCGAGATGATGAGATTTGGCATAATCATGTGATGAGAAAATCTGTGAGCTTGTCACTCAGGCCCTCCGGTGACAGAGATTAGACTGTGTTGAGTTATATGAGTCAGGGTTATGTACCAAAAAGAAAGAGAACAAAAATATATCTAAGATAAGGAATGAGTTCTTTAATCTGACTTTGAATGAAAATGTAAAATATAAAAACGAAATTAAGATAGAAGTGTTATTGCAAACTGACAGAATATGTGATTTGGTGATATCTTAAAGTTGTTAGGCTTTTTATTTAACAAGTTGCCTCAAAGCTTGTCTGAAAACTGCCGCTGAATATGGCATTTTTAATTCAATTTTCAATATGCTATGTAACAAGGCAATTTTTGAGGCAGGTTGGGGAAAACCAAAAATGCAAAACCCAAAACAAAACAGTCAAGAATCAGGTAAAGTCAAGGACTAGAAAAAGTATGTTTGGTAAAAGAAATTGAATTGGTGATTTAATTTTTGTAAAGCATGAAATTAGCAATGTGGGAGTGACAAAATTACCTTCAACCCGACATGTTAAAAAAAAAAAAAAAAAATTATAGATTTAATGCAAACAATGCTTCTAACATGTACTGCAGCTTGGAGGCAAACTTTTTTCAAGATGGCCTTATTTGTTGTAAAATTAAATTCACATAGGCTGGCGTTTCCTATTCATACATTGATATTAATTTTTCTACCCACTCATCGCACAAGGTACCCCATGTTGTATAAATGTTCTATCACATGTATAGTATAATATGCCAGACAATACCTCATGCATGTATCATAAGCGTCATGAATAACATAATGTAAGATTTAACATAGGTAGTCTAGGCTTATTGAAGCAACTTTGTGTATCATATTCATATCATGATGATGGGATGGATTGCAGGCAAGATTCTATATGAAAAGATCAGGTGCAAAATAAATGCTACGTGCTGCCTTGTGTCATTCTCAATGCATCTCTTTACATAAAATGACAATATTAATACAACAAAATACACACGGCAGCTTTTAGATGTATCAAATTTTGCATTTGAACTCTTCCTTATACATTATGCGCTGCCTTGTGTCGTTCTCAATGTATCTCTTTACATAAAATGACATTATTAATACAACAGAATACATAAGGCAGCTATTAGATGTATCAAGTTTTGCATTTGAACTCTTCCTTATATGTTATGTGCTGCCTTGTGTCATTCTCAATGTATCTCTTTACATAAAATGGCAATATTAATACAACAAAATACACACAGCACTAGCTTTTAGATGTATCAAGTTTTCCATTTGAACTCTTCCTTATACGTTATGTGCTGCCTTGTGTCATTCTCAATGTGTCTCTTTACATAAAATGACAATATTAATACAACAAAATACACACAGCAGGTTTTAGATGTATCAAGTTTTGCATTTGAACTCTTCCTTATATGTTATTTGCTGCCTTGTGTCATTCTCAATGTATTCTCTTGGTCGGGCTGACGTCACAAAGGGAAATAGCCTTGTAAAACCAGTGTGCGCATGTGCAGCGCATGTGCAGTTCCCCTTTCTCGAGCTGGTTGCCATGCGCGCGCTTGTGCAAAGGGGACGAAGGGGACAATGCTCCCGGATGTCCGACCGAGTGAATCTCTTTACATAAAATGACAATATTAATACAACAAAATACACACGGCAGCTTTTAAATGTATCAAGTTTTGCATTTGAACTCTTCCTTATACGTTATGTGCTGCCTTGTGTCATTCTCAATGTATCTCTTTACATAAAATGACAATATTAATTAACAAAGTACACAAGGCAGCTATTGGATGTACCATATATCTTGGGCTGTTTGCTTGTATGTATTACACATACACCTGTAGGATGAGAGTGACTCTAGGCTTACATTATAATGTGACCAATTGTGATACCCGTAGTGACTGATCTCAAGATTCAAGAAAATGGGAGATAGGTTGGTTAACATCACCACCATCATCATTGGAGTTGATGGATGGAGTTAGATAACCATTATTATATTATTACGATCATCTTGGCTGATGCACTAAGATACTGATCCTAATTTTGATCAAAGGAAAAGCAGGGGTTACAATGTTTTGGACGATTTGGACTCCTTAAGGGATCTAAAATGAGCGTTTATTGCGTTTCGACAGTATTTTTTGTAGGTGTTTTGGGAAAAAAAATCCATATCTTCAATACTGAAAGGTCAAAATTTTCAATTGATCGTCGGCTTTTCATCCCACCTACATACACTTTAAGTATAAATCATCAGATTTATAAAGTTTACTTCAAGTACTGTTAAATATCAAAAATATCAATTTTAATGATTTGCCATAAAATGTGTATTAAATTGCGAATTTCAAAAATCAAAATTATTTGATATCAGAATGACATTCTTCATATTCAGAATGCAATTCGATATGTCTGATGTGCTCTGATGTCCCTAAATAAATACTGTCCAAACGTTCATACCCCAGCCCTTAAATTACAAGTTGAATTTGACCAACGGGTCTGATCAAAACTGCATGAACCCCTCAAATTTTACAATGCACGGAAGCTTTTAAGAATTATAAAATCCTATGCCGAGTTGCTTATAATAAAATTTCAAATTTGAATCAGGGATGTGACCAAGTTCAGAACTTCGGATCCCTAAAATTATCATTGGACCCATTAAAGGGTCTGGAAAAAATCATTTGGACCTTTTAAATTTTTGAACTTGTGCTATCCCTGAGGAATAGGTACTCAAAATGCTTAATTTGGATGCTTTTCTCAAAGTTAGCAAATAAACAATCCAATTGGGCTGGTTACCAAGTGATTTACTACATTGCCTTGATATATATGTAGTGATCTCCATGAATGGTCATAAAAGGTAATTCAGCTTATTTGAGATTTTTTTTAAACTGTGTTAAGGCTTGGAATTATACAAAATAAAGGAGAATTACTGTAGAAATCCTTAATACTGTTAAAAGTAGCCTAAGTTTTTACAAAGTGCTGTGACTTTTATAGAGTGCGGTAGCTTAATTGCATGAATATGGCGTCTTGTCTTGCAGTTGCATCATATATTATCGTAAAGCACAACCACAACATGTATCCATTATTACACTGTTTATTTATGATACCTCTGTACTTTTTATAGAATGATGAATTTTTTTTATATTGTATCTGAGACGAATATATCTTGTATCGGATACAGAATGGTTATTTTTATGGCCCAGACAATGAGTTCACAAGAAACATGTGTGACAATATAATTAGGGATAACCATCAAAATTTCATGTTGACCCTATTGCTACAAAAGATTGTTTTCTGAGTAGAACTAATCAACAGAAGTATTTTGGTGGTTAAATGGTCAAAATCGGTCAAAAACTTTTGAATTATGAATTATCAAAGTTTCCCATTCTGACCGGTCATTGGAACGAAATAAAATGACAAGGTCCAAAAATAGCAGTTGGGAGCAAAATTGGCATAAGCATATATTTACCTTTATATATTTCTTTATTTTAACATATTTGCAAACATGAAACAAGCATATTGTGAAAGTATCAAAGGGTTTCTTATGAAATGGCACTTAACTAGTCACTGGCATAACTTATTTTTTCAAACCAAGGCATTGAAATCATGCATTTAGAGGACATTTGCCAAAAATCATCCAAGATAGCCGATATGGCACAAAATCAAAATTGCACTAAGTAGGTGAACTTTTTTTCACAACCAAGAATTTCAATGTTATTGGGTTTAATATGACCAATTAGTAGGTGTATGTAAACAAAATCTTAAGTTTTGAAGGTCATTGACTCATTCACAACAATAGAGATTATCCTCATCATGCTCATGTGTATTCCTGTAGTATTCCTCATTCAAACCAAAGTAGCACTCAATACATTATGAGTATCTTTGTTCAAACCAATTCAATGCTTGACCTCGGAGTTACCTGCATGACTATCATGCGGGCTATTTTGAAACAGTTATGGTTACACATTCAGGTACTTCTTTTGAAAGTCCTAAACAAGGTATAGCCAGCAGCAAGTTGTAGATGTTATAGGCCTAAATATAAGAAAACGTTTAGGGTTAAGATCAGGTGAACAATACATCGAATGAGCACGAAACTTCACATTTATGTTCAGAAAGGTGTCTTCTTAACATGATTTGAAAGGAATATAAAAATTCCAAAGGGAAGCTGGTGGTTTAATTTGTAACTCGAGATCTACTTGTTCAGTTTTTTAACCTTTTTACAGAGGGTATGATAGAGGTATTACTGGCAACTCTGCCAAATTACAGCTCAGTAGGCCACGTTTTTCACCTGATCTTACTGATTTGAATATTTTGTGCCATTCTTGAGCAGTGCTAAACTCAGCCACTGGCAATTAAGCGCACTGTGGCGATGGACCAATTTTGACTCGCACTTACAGAAAAACAAAATAAGATATGTTGCTGTAATTTGCAAGATAGTTACAAAATATAATTGGCAGTAACTTCCCCAAATTTTACATAAAAATATTGAAAAATAAAAGAATGAGATCAATTTAGAAATGTATGTGCAAGCAGTGCACAGTTGAGCTCCCTGCATGTCTATGGGAGTGTTCTAATCAAGTTGATGGTTCATTGGTCATCCCTAATATAATGCATCAAATTGATGGAATGTAACAAAGTAGAGATATATCTGGGTGTTTTACCACTTTCTTGTCTGAAAACACATGCAATTACACAGGTTGTCAAAGCAATATGTTGACATCACCCATCATAGTCTACTGAGCTGTTACCATAACAACGGGTCCATTTGCATAGCAACATGTTCCAATGTGATACAATGTCATGTTCTTTCATAAGTGACTTTTTTTTTAAATGATTGTCAAAAGTGTCCAAGTTTTGTAAATTAAAATGTTTATCTTTTTCAAAAAATGATTTTCAAATGTGTAAGAATATTGTAAACTAAAATGTTTTTTTTCTTCTTCTCTTTTGTCATTGCAGAGTGGGTGTAGTGTAGAAGATTTGTCCAGTAAGTACAGTACCTATGAAGCACAACATCATCACCTTCTCAGCTGCTTGGAGAGAACTACGGTAAGAAACACATCACTCAGTGCCAACAATAACCTCATTCCAGATGACACAGTTCATAAACCTACATTCCATCAGCATAGTTTAATATTTGACCTCTAGTTGTGGAGTATGGATTTTGGTACCCAGATCATTCAAAGGTCATTCTATGAGTGTATGACCATATTGGGGTTCAAAGAACTGTGCCATAATGATGAGTATTCTTGGTATCCTAGTAAAACACTCATATAAAATAATAGCACACAAATAATCTCAAAAATAGATGAAATCTGCCAAACCAGTAATCATTACCAAAGAAGAAAAATAAATAAAAAACAATTTAACAAATCATAAAAGGACATTTTTATCTGTTGCCTACTATTATTTATTTCTATTTAGAACTCAACAAATGACATGGAAATAATTTTCTTGTAAATGCACCAAATTTCAGACAAACTTGTTATTATTTGCCTATCATGATTTCATCTATTAAATGAGACACAACAAAATTAAGAAATTTGATATTATTATCTTTGTTTTTATTTTTCAGTTCTGTTATATATATATTATTTATTACAGTGTTATTTTCTTATTTTATAAGTTTAATTTAATCCTTTAATTTTGATTTAGTTTCAAGTTTTATTTTCATAATTGAGCATGTAATAATCAAAGTGTGATAATTTGTTTTATCTTGGTGTGACAGTTGAAATTTTTTTCTGTAATTTTATTTTCCTCTTGAGTGGATTAATTTTCAAGCAGATGTTTCGTTCTTCTGAAAATCTGATGTGTAAAAGTTGATAGATTTATTAAAACTCACTTTGTTTCAATAATTGTGTCATCTTTTTGTTTAAATTTCCATCTTTCTGATTAGCAAACCATATCTTTTAAGTTGATGTGTGCATCCATGTTTTGTATCTTCTTCAAGTGACGTCAATCAGATAACATGGTATTCTTTCAAACGTTTTGTTTAAATAATTTAAATATTGAGGAGGAGGATGATAATGATGAAGATGGTGGTGGTGATGATGATGGTGATTATGATGATGATGATGATTGATGAAGAATTAAAGATGGTGATTGTGATGACAATGAGGATAATGATGAAGGCAATGATGAGGATGAGGTGGAGGATAATAATGATGTTGATGATGATGACAAGATGATGGTGAGATGATAAATATAACATGGTAATAATAATAATGACAACTATAAAGGTAATGATGATGATAATAATAATAAGAATAATAATAAGAATAAGGATCATAAGAATAATGATAATGAAATGATAAATAATGATAAGCTTCCGTTTTTGGATGGGAAGTAAATGTTGCTAAGCTGTTATTGTGTCAGATAAAAGCAAAAAAGATGAAACTGCCTAGATGCAGTTAACATTGATTAAATCGGAGTATTGCATTAGTAGAACAATAAATGTTGAATTTATTCCGTCGTTATTTCAAAAATGCAGTGTGAATTAAGAACAAAATTATCAACATTTTGCGGAGCTGATGACATTACGTGGCATCTTATAATTTACTCATGAATGATTGAACAGATATGATCTCATTTTAACAGCATGCTTAGTCAGGTGTTTCGCAGATAAGAACAATATTTGCATAAATAGTGGTTGATTCTCGTTTAATTTTTTTGATCTTTGATAAAAGTAAGTACACGTAACGGTAGGAAAGCAATAATCGCGAGCTCACGTTTGTAGAAACAAATGCCTGGTGTAAATTAATTTGGCTCTAGGCCTGGAAATTAATGTTGGATTGGTAACAGGGACCAAATAGTGGTGAATGTTTGGCTATTTGCTCGTTATCAAGAGAGAGTGTACATTTCATAATCAACATCGGGAAGCTGCAGGCATTAATACTATGTTCTTGTGAAATGTCATGTTTTGGAACGGCACAAAGAATTTGCTAATTGGAAAACTGACTGGCTGGGGTGCTGCCTGGCTGCCGAGCCCCCGTAGGTTTGTCTATTTTGAATTATTGTATTTGTGGTAAGCAATACACCATAATTGATTTGTCTGTGTGTGGAGTGTTACAGGCAGTTGTGGCATTTTGCTGGTTTTCATATATTTTTACTTGGCTGTTGTTAGTATTAGAATGAACGGAAACATGTTTTATAATGCTAAACGTGATTTTAAGTTAAAGCCAAGAATTTTCTGCTTTACAAATGCTAAATTCCGCTTTTCTCCGCTTTGTAATTTTAGCACATTTCTGACATAATAAAATTTCACAAGAATCTTACCAAGAATAAACTGATCGGGTATCATGGCTGCAATGAGAGGTAGGACAGGCGTTGTACGGTAAATCTATGAAGGATTTTACTTTATTTTGATGAATTTTGAAGACCCATTTCATTTAGTATTTTATTTATTTCTTTTCAATTGTATTTTTTTTTTTTTTTTAGGTCATTTTTGCTTATTTTTTTTAATTTTTTTCTCAGAAATGCGTTTTCCGCTTTACCTCCGAATTCTGTGATTTTCCGCAACACGGAGAATTCTTGGCTTTATTTTAAGTCCTTTAATACAGCCAAGTTGTAAGCACATTTTTATGTAAATAAAATCATCTTTGTGGTTTAGTGGAAGACTGGCCGATAAGGAGAGTTATTTTGATTCCTACTCCAAGAAATCTTGAACACATTAATTTGGAATGTAAGCAGTGTTTTGAAAGCTAAAAATGGACATTCTTGATATTTTTGTTAGTTGCACAAGTGGAAATATACTTAGTGTACAGTCCTCATGAGCTAGATGTATGATGTCAGAATGAAAGGCTGATGGCCGCTTTGAAGAGATTAATTTCTTCATCAGACTTTGTGGTCAATCCTTACTATTTCTATCATTTGTATGGTGAAAAATTTAACATCTAATACCAAAAACATCTGGCAAGGCACCGGGTCTGTTCCGCTTCACACCACATTCCTCCAAGTTGGATAAAATATTGACTATGATGTGCCAGTAAATTGTGTACCAATAATTTAAGTAAATAAAATGTGTAAATCGTCTTTCTGGCAGCTTAATTACAGTTTCATGACCAAACCAGATGTTTGGTATAAACTTTTAGCAAGGTGAATCAGTTAGGTACTATCTCACGGGATGGTACTATTAGAACTGTAGTCCAAGAAAATAGGTCACCTTTAGTTCACAATTGGCTCTCACTTGTTCCAAGGTATCCTTGCTACACCTTTATAACTACAATGTTTCCAAGGTATCCTTGTGGTAATATTAATTTACACCTTGACAACCATCATTTTTTAAATTCTAGAGGGTAGTTCAAATAAATCGGACTCTCTTATCATTTACTTTGGAATAGTTCATCTACTGAATATAGCACATTGAACTTTGTTCATCTACTGATGATAGCACATTGAACTTTGTTCATCTACTGAAGATAGCACATTGAACTTTGTTCATCTACTGAAGATAGCACATTGAACTTTGTACATTTATTGAAGATAGCACATTGAACTTTGTTCATCTACTGAAAATAGCACATTGAACTTTGTTCATCTACTGAAGATAGCACATTGAACTTTGTTCATCTACTGAAGATAGCACATTGAACTTTGTTCATCTACTGAAGATAGCACATTGAACTTTGTTCATCTACTGAAGATAGCACATTGAACTTTGTTCATCTACTGAAGATAGCACGTTGAACTTTGTTCATCTACTGAATATAGTGCATTGAACTTTGTTCATCTACTGAAGATAGCACATTGAACTTTGTTCATCTACTGAAGATAGCACATTGAACTTTGTTCATCTACTGAAGATAGCACAATGAACGTTGTTCATCTACTGAAGATATCACATTGAACTTTGTTCATCTACTGAAGATAGCACATTGAACTTTGTTCATCTACTGAAGATAGCACATTGAACTTTGTTCATCTACTGAAGATAGCACATTGAACTTTGTTCATCTACTGAAGATAGCACATTGGACTATGTTCATCTACTGAAGATAGCACATTCAACTTTTGATTTGTTTTCAAACCATTAGATAGGCTTTCGTCTCTTATTAGTTTCCATTTTTTTTAAACTTATCAATACCATAATATTACTATTATTTCAATTTTGAAGTAAAGGAGTTCTCTTTAAAATTGGTGTCATTGATATAGCCGGTACTATATGTCTGTTTGTCTGTCTGGTGAAGATTGCAAAGTAAATATTACACTCTATTCTATATGGTATGTAATTACAGTGCCACATCATTTCCTTCATGACAATTTGGCTGGCATTGTGGATAATTATGTGCCATCATGATATTTTTGTAATGAATTATGAAAAATACATTACCAATATTGTGAGCTAATAATGCAGCATTCAGGAGATAGTAATGACTCTGCATTACCTATTTGCAATTGGGATTTTGCTGTTTTGTAGGTGTTTCACTTGAAAGTGCTATCTCAAGGGGCATTCACTAGATTATCTTCTTCCCCACCCACCCAAATATGACAGTGGTAGCATGATAGCAAAGGAATTGGTTATTTGAGGTTTCAATTTGACCTTGGAGACTTTACAGCAACTTGACTTTATGGGGCATTCAGTTTCTTTAAAAGGTGTTAAGGGCTCAGATAGCGACATTTGCACAGAATTTTTGTGGGACCTGAGAGCACATCAGACACACCAAATTGCATTCTGAATGTATACGAGGAATATTGTGGTGTTGGGTGTTTTTGGGAAGATAAATTTTTGTTATTAATTTGCCATTAAATTTGTATTATATCACAAGTTTCAAAAAATCAAAATTATTTGATATCATCAGGACATTCCTCATCATCAGAATGCAATTTGGTGTGTCTGATGTGTTCTCAGGCCTCACAAATAATACTGTGGAAAGGTGGGTTACAGAACCCATAAGTCATTAGCAAATTTGAAACTATGTGATGACAATCATAGCAGATAGTTGTAAAACAAAATGGCTACCAGACTAGTCATTTCCAATTTTGTGAAAAGAAATATTCCATTAAAAGCTTTTTGAGTAAGTGTTTCTAGAGAGGTATGTACTTGTGGAGGCCAGACACAACATGTTTACGTCCTCAATAGTAAAGTGACCCTTATGTGTAACCTTTGAAATGAGAGTTTAGCACTTTAGAAAAATCTGCATAGTGGGGTATGTTCATGGAGCTCTTGCACCATCCAGGACTCAAATTAATTTTGTGACGTAAAATTGTTAACCAACAACTTTGTGTAAATTTCCACTAATTGTGAATAAAGTAAAACTGATTGTTATAATTTAATGTTTTTTCTTGAAAGAAAATTATTTTTGGGCGATTGAAAACCGAATCAACAGATACCCAAATGTGATACCAATCTCCAGTAAATAGATTTGGCCATATGCTCATGAAAACAGCGAAAGAACATTTTCAAAACAAATTTAGACATACAAGTACAGTTGCCTAAACTAGACAAGCTTAGTTTCAGGACCGTGATGCCCCTTGATAGTGTGAGGTGTTGCAAGGTGGCCAATGAGTGCCAGCTCGACTTTTATTGGACTATCTCGGAAGCTATCAGGCAACACTGACCAAGGCTAGCCTAAAATGTTATCAACTTTGTCTTTGCTGATTGAACAATAATGGTCACTCTTATCCAAATGCCTTTACCAAATGTGTCTTGTGATGCTATTGGTAACTAATTTGGTTCCTGCATGTAGACTTGGTAATCTTTAATTCCACATAATACCACTCTTGGAAGCTGATGTTTCAGTTTTCAGAACTAAATTCAATCTAGTAGAAGTATATGTACATAAGTGAAAAATCTGGATAATGTTGGCTACAATATGGCATATTTATTCATGAGTTGAAAACAGGAAAGTTCTCAGTATACACCACAAAGTCTACATGGATGGGATGCATGCCACCAAGTGTCAATAAAGACGAATTTGATATCACCATCCACATTTTGATGCATCAAGTTTCACCATGTCTGACAGAGAGACTGCACATAGAATGTTGTTCAAAGTATGCACACTCACAGAAATATCATTAGTTTTTCTATTGGCAAGTTTTTTAAATAAAAACTACCAATTTCTTAGACTGATACAATTTGTGATAGATTCAAGTTTCATTTGAAAGCATTGCATAAATTTAAATATGGTGTAGATTTTCTAAAATAGATTATGTAGTTTGTAAGCTGAATTATCTAAAAGCTTTCAAGGACTCGAGCACGTAACCAATCTGGTTGTTCTGATGGGGTAAGAGCCAAGAACTAATTTAACTGAAGTATCATATTTTGGTCCAAATTGCACCCAAAAATGGTTTTCTGAGAGGGCATCCTGCCCCCCTAGTACTCCCCCTGATGTTTAGACTTCACCGCACTTCTTATGGAAGTTAGCATGAAAGTTCATCATGGAAGTTGTTGTTCTGGTTAATATCATGTAAAAGTTCTATTTTTTACTTTTGACCTTCACATTAGCAAGTTTAATTAGTAAGTTTTTCCCTGACTGTTATTCCCCCCCCCCAGATAACATGGCTGCCTCAGTGCCAAGTCCTTTGACAACAAATACATCAAAAAGAAGACATAAAGAAATAATCTTGTGAGCCCTTATGAAACCAAACATATGAATAGTGTGACTCTAACGTGGAGTTTGACAACATAGAGCTGACTCGATCAATATTCATAGTTCATTAAAACTAAATTGGCTCTGCTACCCTGTATAGAATTACCTTGTAACATCCCCCTCACTCAAGACTCAACACAAGTATGTGCCAAGATGGCCATGCAGATATTATCACTTGTTTATCAATCTTAGGAGCAGCTTTATTACAGTACCAGCTTTATTTTGTTTGTTTAATGTTTGCTCTTGGGATTGTTTCATTTTGATGTTTTGGTATAAATGGCATTGGGCTATTCCATTTGAAATGTATACACCCTATGGTAGGCCTGCTAAGAATACGCGATTTTGGAGGCCAAAAAACGCACCACGATTTTCCAAAAAAACACAAAAATCCACGATTTCCCGCCAAAAATGCAAAATCTAAAAAAAAAATTTTAATGATGGTAGCACTTGATGTTAGGTCCAGGGACTCCCCAAAATCGCAAAAAAAAAAAAAAAAAAATTAAATTTTTTTTATAGATTTTTTCAAAAATGTCAAAAAACGCAATTGGAGCCAAAATACGCAAAATGCGGCGCAAATAACACAATTGTGTATTCTTAGCAGCCTTACCCTATGGAATACATGTCCTTAATCTTCCACACAGGGAGTGTGAATTTCAAATTGGGTTGCCTAAATGGGTTACTCGATTTGAAATCTACACCCCCTGTGTGGGAGATTAAGGTCATGTTGGCCGAATGTGGTGTATGGATTTTAAATGGAATAGTCCATTAAATGTGGTTTGCAAGGTAAAGTGCTGCTGGTAAAAAATGCATTAAAAGCCAAGTAATGGAGCCCCGCGGTCTGCAGGATAAGATACAAAAAATCTCTAACCCCAAACAAATCAAACTTTTGTAAGTGGCTCGTTGAATTTGTTAATTATGATGATATAATCATAATCATAAATCGAGGTACTGCATGAATGAATACATTATATTAGCCCAGGGTAGCATTCAGGTTTTTTTTCTTTGTAAAGTAAGAACTTGGGATTTAAAAGAAAGTAGCACTCAGCGAGTATGCAAAATTGATGTGCTTAGCGCTGTGATCAGTCTTGCCATTCCATATATAGCTACATACATTGAATATGGGGAGTTTGAAGGAGAATGATGTATAAAGATTATTTTAGATGTATGTTAAATGTGTGCATTAAATGGAATATTTTTTTTAATTCAAATTCAAAATTCAAATTATAAATTCAAATAATTCACAAATATCTTATTTTTACTAGCAGACCAGCAAGATTTGGCATTGCTATGTAATGATTGTCTTGCATAGGTTTCTTAAGAATAAAGATAAATTGCATATTAAGGTTTTTTAAAAATTGAGACATAAATGCAAATGTTCATGCCCGCCTCTTGTGCATAAGAGGGTCAGTATAAAGTGAAATAGTTTAAAATTAGAAGCCATTTTGCTTTCTGAAAAACTAAATTGGTTGCCCGTCATAGCTGCATAGAAAACTGAATCAAAATGAAATGAATTTAAAAGCCTGTTGACTCTACACATACATCTCTGAACCCCTGCAATCCTAGTCATGAATGATGTTCAACTTCTTATGACCTCTTCTGTTGAGATGTAAGACAACATACGCTCAATTCATCAAAGTATTTATTTTTATATATGGACAAACTCCCAAGTCACTGATCGTAATTGTAGTTACGATCTTTCCTTTTGAGACGCGACGGATAACATACACTCAATTCATCATTGTATTTATTTTTTGTGTATGAACTTGTTCCCTCATCGTCATTGTATTGCGGGTGAACTCTATTTCTAAATATCGTGGACCAGCCGTGTATTACGTGTGCTTCCTGCCTCTATCCCGCAGAAACAGTATAGCTTTATTACAAAATGTAGCTGGGGGATATTACCAATTTCAAAACTAGTTATGATCAGTGGAGTCAAGGAGTATGAAATATGTTTTACATTCTTGAATAGCTTTAAATGTAGGCAATACTAGAATAATTCAGTTTCAGACTTTGAAGTAAAGAGTAGGGTTAGGGATAAGGTTAGGGGTATGATGGAGACTTTATACACTAAATAAAATACAAAACTGACCAAAACATGCATCTTTTTATCAGGCTCAGCAGGGGTGGCATTTAAGGAGTTTGCGCGTCCAGGGACTCCTTATTTTTTTATTTTGGCCATTTTGGACTCCTTAAATCACAAGTTGAAAGTGACTACATGTAAAGGGTCCGATAAAAACTGTATGGACTCCTTAGTTTTACGATGCACGGAGGGGTATAAGAATCGTCGATCAAAAGTAAAAAAATAAAAAGATTAGTAAATCTTCCAAATCACCATAGGCCAACGACACAATAATAATTTCACTGGAATATTTGACAAGTTCCAAAGTTTAGAATTTCGGACAGGTCGACTCCTTAAATTCTCATTGGACCCCTTAAATGTTGGTTTTGCAGGTACCAAAGGGTCCAGAAAAATTAAATTGGACCTGTTGATTTTTTGTGCTCGCGCTACCCCTGAGACTCAGTAATACATTACAGTCTTTTTTATCCAGGTCAGTGGGTCAACAGTATTGTTTTGTTAAATTTTGCACTCTACCCCGGAAATCTGTTCCGGTATACCGTTAGCCCAAGCACTTAACCTATTAATATACCGTAAACGTTCGCCTAATGGCGCTAAGGAGTTCATGGAAATGAGAGAGCGCCATCCCTGTAAAAGCCGACTATTATCACTGATCATTAAGGGTGCGTGTAGTTAAACAGTGAAACCTATCGACACATACAATTATGAACAAGATCGAACAAACTTGTTCATGATAATGCGGTAATCATTCACCTGATACGTTGTGGCCCAGTGAGCAGAGCATTAGACTATAGTGCGAGGATAAAGAGAACTTGTGGAGATGAGGATTGATGGTTCGAATCCCATGCAGTAATTTCTGAAAGATTATGATGTCTGTCAATGTTTTTTTTTTCTGATTTGAGGAAATTTTATTCTCTATTTTCTTGACATTGTTTATATAATTTTATTATTTTATCTTGTATGTGTCTTTTTTCATGATTCTTTGTTTTTATCGTTTCATTTTAGAGTAACTCAATCCATTCAATCAAATGTTGTAATGAACCTATTTGATTGTATAGGCATTTGCTATGTGTGTGAGACGAACTGTCGAAAAGTGCGACAAGTCTTTCAATTCAAGCGAGTGTCCTTGCCTATGCATCAGTGGTCATAAGAGGTATATCATTTTATTCAAGGGGGGTCCCAAATATACGGGGTCCTTGCCTATGCATCAGTGGTCATAAGAGGTATATCATTTTTATTCGAAAGGGGGTCCCAAATATACGGGGTCATAAAGTCTTGGAAAGAGTAATAGGAGGGGGTCATAAAATGTTTTATGACCAAAATGATTTCAATACAATTTTGGGGTTTGGGATCATAAAATTTTTGTTGCCGAAATAGGGGGTGCGCAATTTTATTGACGCAGACTTTTTGTAAATTTGGGACCCCCCTTCCGAAAAAAATTATAGCCCTCTAAGAGGATTCAAAAGATAACCTCTGCCCCAATAATCCATAGCTATATTTGTTTGAAACTGTTCCACGGAGGATGTATCATAATAGGTTCAGTCTTCAAATGATATAAATAAAATTTGAATGAGTGAACGAACAAAATCATACAACGACCAACTGAATAGAGGCTATGCATATGACGTATCATCCCGTAAATATGGCGGACTACTCAAATGCATTCAACAAAAGCATGATTGCATCTACCGCGACAGTTCGTCTCACACACATAACAAAATGCACTACGATCAAATAGGTTGATGACAACATTTGATTGAATGGACTGCACTGCGCCATAATTACGGGGAAGAAACCGGTTCAAATCCTTTGTTTGGAGCCAATCGATAAACTCAAGGCCTCTATAGCTATTATTGAATACTGGCTAGGATTCCACAACACAATGAGAACATGTTATAAGGCGCTTTGGAAGGCACACAATACCCCAATGGCTTTCCATATTATGTGTACTCAACAACTATTCAGTATCGAAGCCCGGTATCGAGTTACGTAATGTTACTATGTCAACGGGATCACGCGCTTAAGTAATGAACCACGATCGAAACAATCAGTACACAAAAAAGGCATACCAAAATAGCGTGATCGTAATGATCGCCATACAAACAGTGCTTGGTTCCGATACCATCACGGAGTTACGTAACTACTTCGTGGTCTGATAGTTATATGATCAATGGTCTGATCTACTTGGGTTCGATCCTTTTAAGAAAAGAAAAAATAGCTGATCATTTATAATGCATAAATGAATAAAGTAATGTAGTTACACAATTTGAAACATTGAGGCCGTTCTATTTTTCAAAGGTCATTTAACTGTTAAATGTAGTGGAATATATCACGCATTGATAGGTAGCAGGTGGAGCAAATTTTGTCAGCGGTTTTTGTTGCCGTTTGTTCGCAGTGCCTATTTATCTAAAAAAAAATAAGAAAATTAAAATTAAATTAAAAAATTCACAATATTCGTTAAGTAAAATGGGGACAAAATCCAAAAACATTTCTTGACCCTTCTTCACATAAAAGTGGGGCAGAAATCAAGATTCGAACAAGTACCATTCACCATTCAAGGCGAACCCTCTACCGACTGAGCTAACGGGTCATACAATAGAAGGGTGTAATTTTGAACTGAAGAATATTAAAAAAATATGAAGAAATTACAATGTCATAAAAAGATTTACCAAAATGAGGTATAACGTATACAAATTAAGTCCAATGGCACTTTGAGAAAGACTACCTGAAGAAACCCCAAAACATTTGCTGCTCTAGCAACTAACCTAGTGACCTAAAGTATTGGGTCATGTCACGATATTTTTTCTGAGGCATTATGTCCAGGTTGCTCAATTTAACATACACGTATCCTTAATGCTGTTGAGATTTTACAAGGATGGCGCTCTCACATTTCTAAGAATCCAAAAGCGCCATTAGGCGAACGTTTACGGTAATATGATGTTTTGGGCAGCTTCAGGCCACACGGACCCTGTTGCAAATTGAGTTTGGTATACTTTGTTTAGCTCGGAATAGATAGATTGGCATACACACAGTTTGGGTGAAGCACCTACGCAATGTGTGCTTTGCGTTTTGCATGACTATAGCAAGTTTTTTGTGAATTCTTAAGAGTGAAAGTTTAATAAAACCAAATATTTTTGCCTATTATGACTCTGATTTTAACAAAAAATATAGTATCATGAGTATAGATAAGTTCAAATTTAAATAGTAGCAGCTACTGTACCATTTAGTAAATTATTTCAGCGGTGTCTGTCTGCCCTGTCTGATTATCGCGTAAAAAGAACAAGGTCGCGCGTTGCTATACAGCTTGACCAGCGAATGAGGTGCAGATGAGGTGATTCAACTAGCCAATCAGAATCCCACTTCCGTATATGCCATAAACTGCACCAAATTTACGACCGCTGAAGTTATCTGCTTAAAAATATAGTGAATCTTCTATCATATGAATTGACTTGGAGATTTGCCAAGTAAGGGCCAAACTGACAAATATTTTTCTGAAAGTAAAAAGATTCATTTGTAGAAAGTACTAATTTGGGAAGCAGAATCCAGTGACATTTAAAGTCGTGGAATAAGCAAGTTGTGATAGTTTGAACATCCCAGTTTGCAGTGTACATGCATGTTAATGTCACTCTACAACTCATTTCAATCAAGTAATTCCAAACATGAGCGAAGACATGCACACCGTAAAAAAAGACATCATCGTGCCGTTGGTATTGACTCCCAACTGTCATAGACAAACGTAACATTTATTATTCCCCAGCCTTGTTGATTGCGTCACCCGTGCTGGGATCAGGTGTCGAGGCTGATGATGAACATTCATCAACTTAGTAATATTCCTAGCTCACACCTTGATATTGGGCAAACAAGACTGGTATGGAGTACACATCTATTAATTACAAGCTATAGCCCATGTGAGTTGAGTCTCTTCTCGTAGGAGTATAAAGGAGATAGGGAATTGTGGTTTTGACTTTGGCATTGTAAAGCAGAATACTATTCATTTAATTTTGGTATCAGAAGAAATCTATGTTTTTCTCATTGCCCCAGTAAAATGTAGCACCGGAGATATATTTTGGTTAGATGGTGTGAACAAAAAGTGATAAGTACCAGTGGAAGTATGTACTATCCTATGGGGGATTGTTATATGTGACATGATCAAGGGGAATGAGTCACATGTCGGCCCTGGCCGAAAATGAGTTTTACACATGTTTCTAAAGAGGACATTTAGAGCTTTCAGAAACTGAAAACCCAATGTTGATACCACTTTTTCTTGTGAAGTTACATCAATTTATCAATCGCTGAAAACAGTATAAAACAAAAGAATTTTAACACTTTCTTTGCCAATATCTCAAAATCAATATTAGCGACATCCGACTCATTATTTTTGCTTCTCATATCAAAACTGCTGGAGCAATGCAACTTAAGATAGAAAACAGAATATGAAAAAATTCATGATTACCTACTTTTAAAAAGAAATTCCAAATTCACCCAAATTCCAAATTCAAACATAAAACGTTTTTCAGAAAATGTTTTATTGTCAGGTTATATAAGGGTATAAAATGTTTTAATAATGTTCAAAAACATTTTTAAAAACTAGATGCAAAACATATTATTTAAAGGGGCATTTAAGTGATCCACAGCCTCATTCCCCACTTTTCTCAAAAAAAGTTGAGATTTTTATATCACTGGAAACCTCTGGCTACATAATGTTTATGTACAAAATATTTCTTGCAGATTAATTCGTTTAGCAAAGATATCGTGAAATTTGAATTTCGCTTGGTGCACCAGAACGAAATTACAACGCATTGTCTATGGAGCAGTGTAATACACATAATCATGCATAACTTCATGAACGCAAAAATCGGAATCAACTGAAATTTTGGGAATAGGTTTTTTCATGGATATCTAATGAAAAATGACATAAATAGAGGATGCTATGATCACGAAATACTCCTTTAAGAGTTGACAGAATATTTTGCATAAATGTTTGTAAAAAAAACATTTACAATAACATTTTGACAACATTTTAAAAATGTGATTGTAGTGTTTTCATATAAAACGTTTTATTTCAAACATATTTTCATGACCTTTATATAACCAGACATTTAAATGTTATTAAAATGATTTGAATACAACCAAAATGTGTTTCTAACACGTTTGTAACCTAGCAAGAAGATGTTTGTGTTTGCTGGGCAGTAATGGACAGAGATTTTATCCTGTTAGGGAATCTACATTGTTAAATAGAAAAGAAAGAAAATATATACCTCGGGAGATAGCATACAAGCTGTATCAAAATGATTGGTACCCATCAGTATTTATTAATAATGGGTTATTCCATTTGAAATCCACACTACTCCTGTGGAAGATTTTGGAAATATCTTCCACAGGGGGGAGTATGAATTTTAATGGAATTCGCACATTAGGCAGCTCCACTTGAATTTCATACACCCTCTGAGAAAGATTCAACCTGAATCTTCCACAGAGGGAGGGTGAGTTTCAAATGAAGCTGCCTAATGTGCTAATTTCATTTAAAATTCATACTCCCTCTGTGGAAGATATTTCCAAAATCTTCCACAGGAGTAGTGTGGATTTCAAATGGAATAGCCCAATGGATGAGTTAGACATATCAAAATTCAACATAAGATGCAAATAATTTGTAGATTAATTGTATAACAAGTCATAAACTATATACATTCTGGACATTTCAAGAGTATCCAATGTTGCATTTGAAAGAGGCAGGCTTTTCAATTATCATTAAAATTGATAGGTACCAATCATTTTGATACACCCTGTATATAATGCACTCAAGGTCCTAGCTAGCCTGGATGCAAAAGTTGCTAAATATAGTTTGTGCGAGTCATTGTGACCTCTGATTAAATGAATGAGTCAACAGTTCTTCATACTAGTTGAAGCTAGTATTCCTTCATACTCAATAATTAATTAAGGACACTGAAATGTTAATAATGACCTACGTTGCATAAATTGGGTCTGCTGTGAAGCAAACGTTTAACTATTTATCGTCGTCTCAGTTGTTGTGCATAAAATATGAATGTCCAGCTATTTATCATTCACCGCACTAACAAAATGTCACATATAAAATGTACACACACATGGGTATGCACATTAAAATGACAATTGGGCCCTTACCCTGCCCATCCGTTTATCGCACTGGTAGTAGTTATATAATCCTTCATATAATCAGATTAACTTGCCAAGCGAAGTAGCTCGGCTATTGATTTTTTTTGATCACGTAAATACGCACAAATATTGAACAGGCCTGCTTAAATTGATACAGTATGATTTAATTTACTTTAGCGATGATCTTCTGTAATCATTTTATATTTTGCCGATAGAAAAGCTTTCCTAGACTAGAAATAGTGGCATTTAGAAAAAAAGTTGCAGGGTAGTAGGGATTCTACATTGTGTAATTTTGATTAGTGTTGTTTAAAACTTAATTCCAAGAAAGTCGTGAAAATTAATCAGACTCGGTTATATAATCTGTATGAGTTGTCTGAAATGTTGTTATAACATCTCTGTAATGTCATTAAGCTTATGACATTTAATTGTAAGGAAGGTGAACATTCTTGCTGACACGCTGATGTTCAAAAAAAGGCACACCATCAAAGGTCAGTCATCCCTGCCTAGCTGCCACTGACCATGAGAAACATGTTGAAGATGACAGTGATCACGAATGCAGCATATTTTGTATTAGATCTTCTAAACGCCAACTATGAGGGATGATGATGAGCTAGGATAGATAGTACTATGAGCACCAGGAGGTCAACATCCATTGAGATAGCTTGCCTCCAGGTGACACATGCATATTTAAAAGTAAACCTAGTCTGTAGGTATTAACTATCCCAGGTCTCTAGCTAGCAGATGACTTCTCAAAAGCATTGAAATATGAGGATGAAAAAAAAGAAGACAGGAGGGATATAGGAAGAAAGAAAAAACAGGAGAAAGGGGAAAAATTGCTGCTAATCTATTCACATGTCTTGAACTTGATCAAAAACCTCGTGTCTGTCTGCTGACGGGTTGACGTCACGGTTGCCGTGGCGACTGTATTAGCGGGCCAAAATTGCAAACACCTGGTTAGCCTGTCAGGGAAATCACCATGGCATATGGTAGGCACTTTGTTTTTATCCCTAGTAGGTGTTTAAAAAAGAGAGGGTATTGAGGAGATTTGAAGGTTTGCCTTTGGGTTGAATTGATCAGAGTCTGTAAGGGATTCTTACAGCTAAACTGAGAAAATATCAAGCAGTTGGTTAGATATCTTGTGTTGAGTAATATGGTGACTATTTATGTTGGATAAAAAGAAGTGCTGACAGGAAAAGCTGACTGGGCAGTGGATGAATTGATATTGGGTATCCTGATGTCATGTGACAGCCAGGGTGATCATAAGTGCGTAACCTTTCTCTTAATGAGAGTTCTCCACCCTGTATTGATGCCAGTTGTAATGTGTCTCACTGATCCATCATTCCGTAAGTGTTATTATTTGCATCCTGTTATGGTAATAAACATACTACATACGGGAGTTTGAAATAATAATAACAGAGATTATGGCTATAGCGTAAAATGATAGTATTGTTCTTGAACTCATTTGAATAGACTGTAGGATAGTATTTAAACACAGTGTAGTTGATTTGTCAGAAAGTAAAGCCACCTTATTTCCAGCTGAATGGGTTTGTGATGAGCTGTTGATGGCTTTTTCTCTGTGTCACTGACTCTAGTTTCCGTGCCACTTGTATGTTAATTCCATTTTATGAGTTCCCATAGTAACTGCCATGTAGCTAATTCAATTTAGTGAGAGATAGTATCTTTGTAGCCTTTGCTATTCGATCTCAAGAGTTATGACATGTATGTTCTCTTTCTAGGAATAATTTGAATATGTATATTTAGTTATTATTTTCTATTGAAGATCACACTTTCTATAGTAGTGACAGTATTGATATCTGCTAAAAATATATTTATGCAGCATCAATATGGCTGGCTGGTATAGTGCTAACAGTACGGCTATCTACTGAAGATAGCAATCATGAAATTATTCATTGTTATCTACTAAAGATAACACTGCTGCAATAGTGCTTATAGTATTGCTATCTACTGAAGATAGCATTAACATTAAATTGTTCATTGCTGTCTACCGAAGATAACATTGTTAAAGCATGTATTGCATGTCAATTGCAGATAGTCCTTATGTGCATCATCAATATGGCTGGCTGGTATAGTGCTAACAGTACTGCTATCTACTGAAGATAGCAATATCATTAAATTATTCATTGCTATCTACTGAAGATAACACTGCTGTAATAGTGCTTTTAGTATTGCTATCTACTGAAGCATTAACATTAAATTGTTCATTGTTAAAGCATTTATTGCTATCAATTGCAGATAGTCCTGCTGTGAAAGTGCTTAAATCAACTGAAGATCGCAATTTGTATAGCAGTGACAGTATTGATATCTACTGAAAATGTATATGTGCATCATATGGCTGGCTGGTATAGTGCCAACAGTACTGCTAACTACTGAAGATAGCAATATCATTACATTATTCATTGCTATCTACTGAAGATAACACTGCTGTAATAGTGCTTATAGTATTGCTATCTACTGAAGATAGCATTAACATTAAATTGTTCATTGCTATCTACTGAAGATAGCATTGTTAAACCATTTATTGCTATCAACTGCAGATAGTCCTGATGTGAAAGTAATTAAAGAACTGCCATCTACTGAAGATGATTGTCCATAGATCCTCTCCAAGGGTTAGGGACTGTAGTTTGGATATCCGATTTTTATTATGAGCCTTATTAGCTTAATAAATTGCCCAAATAGGTGTAAATTGGAATATTTCTCTAATGTATCACTTCTTTCATGTTTTAAAACAGTTTAGAAGTGTGAAGAAACTGTTAAACACCTGTCAGGATGTCAAGCATTTTTAATTTTTTTAATTTTATTTATATTTACTGAAGATAGTAGCATCACAGTACATTTCAGCATGGTATTGCTATCTACTGAAGATAGCAATATTAAATTATTGATTCCTATAATATAACTATCTACTATAGCATTATTTATGGATCAATTATTGCTATTGACTGGAAGATAGCACTGCTATTTTAATGCAATTAGTACTGCTATCTACTGAAGATAGCATCGTTTACGCTTTCCGGCTATGTTGCCACTGCGCACGCTCTCCAGGCTTTTCTGTCTTGGGTCAGAATCTGTGGGGTTACTTCTTTTTGCATTATAGTGCCACCCATGTTGGTTTTGACCGTGTCATTTAGTTATTCGTTGGAACTCGGCTCTAGGACTTGGCGTGCTGGTGTTTCTTCTGGGAGTCTGTATAGATGGCCTACCCAGTTTAGGCACCTCGTTCTACTGGTTTTGCTCCACGGTTCAGCATTTGTGTATAGGTCGGCATGTATCATTTTGTCTAATTTTGTGATGGCTAATGTTCTTCTGGGTATTGAAGGTATATCATTAAATCATTATTGTTATTTACTGTCAATAGCATCTGTCATAGTGCTAAATATTGCTATCTACTGAAGATAGCTACACCTATCTACTGAAGATAGCTACATGTATCTACTGAAGATAGCTACATGTATCTACTGAAGATAGCTACATGTATCTACTGAAGATAGCTACATGTATCTACTGAAGATAGCTACATGTATCTACTGAAGATAGCTACATGTATCTACTGAAGATAGCTACATGTATCTACTGAAGATAGCTACATGTATCTACTGAAGATAGCATTATTAATAAATTACACTAACTTGCAGAGGAAAACAGCACTCGCTGGCTCAAATCAACATGAGTGACATATGTGACACTTCATGAGTGCCGAACACAGTTTTGATGCGTCAATTGGCCGATCTTTCCTAGAAGCTAGTGTTGCTTTTTATTGATGATAGCACTGATGTTATAGAACTAAATCAGAAGAAAAATATAAGAGCATGTCAATGCAAGCATTTGTACCTTTTTAATACATTGTACAAGAAATAATTGACAATACTTGAGGTTGCTAAATTTTCAAAAGGAAGAGAAAATGAAATGTGTGCTACAAAGTTGGTGTTTATTCTCTCAGAAGACAAGATATGCATGAACAGTAAGAGAAGTGAGTATGCATTCTACTTGGTCAGACCCACACACATAAAGCTCTATTTGCAGATGAATGAACGTGTAACACTGTGTCACTGAATTATTCAATCTAAAGTGATGGTAGAGTGCATTGTGCAATCTTTGTATTTGAAGGAGCTTTTTTCAAAAGGTGTTAAATTCACTTTTTGTCCAAATTGAGTTGAATGCAGTAATAAATATACATTTTTCACCTAGATGTGGCAGTGATATCAACACGTCCAGGCAGCTGTTTCTTGTGCGCATATATGCCACGTCTTTAAGCGCTTCGTTGTGTACGCCAGCACTTTAAGCGAAATCTAGTGATTTGAAGCTCAGCCCAATGAAATTTGCACTGAAATCACTGCCACATCAGGGTAAAAAATGGTATAGTGTGTTACAAAATGCATATTTTGGTGTTTGTTTCATGTCTTTAGTATGTCCTATTAAGAGGTTTTAAGATTGAAATTATTAGCAAATATTAGTACTGGGGACAGCAGATATGTTCAAGAAAACATCAGGTGGCGAGTGGCATGATGGTCGGAGAGAGCCGGCAAAACCACTCAGCTGTATGTCATTTTACATACACTCAGCTGTATGTCATTTTCTATACACTCAGTTAGTTTTGTGGGGTTCATTATCGAATCCCAACGATTTTAGCTTGTATTAATATTATTCATTAACATAGGCCTACTTGTTTGTGATATTTTAAGCATTTTAAAATTTCAAAATAATCCTATTCAATTACACGCTTAATGACGGAAATGTACTGAATTTAGAGAATTTGTGGCGCTCACCACCTGGAGAACATGTTGCAGTCTTGTCCATTTTCAATGCAATGCAACAGTAGGTAGCTCACCTCTTACAAATAACTAATTATGCAAATGCTTCTTATGTTTGTAAGTCTCTAGCAAGTAGTCTTGATTAATTCAAGTCATTTAAGCAGCATTATTCACCTTGCAACCTCGCCAATTTATTCTGAGCAGAACATCAATTAAAAATTTGGTAGCAGATGAGCTCTAATCTAATTAGTACCCATTTATTTTTGTCACTGTTGAGATTGCTTAAGCCATATGTCATTATTTTGTGCCCGGACCATCTTTATAGAAACACTACTCTCACTAATGCTACAACGTCACATCAGAGAGTTGGCCATGTTGATGTACGAGTAATGTTTGGATATGTTTTTGGCTAGTGTTTCTAAATCTTATTTTTGAAAAGAGAAATGATTAATGCATACTTGTTGTTTCGTATATTGGATGATGAAAACTAGATGTAAATACATTGACGAGGCAAATTAATTTGTTCTAGTGAAATAAAATGATAATGGGCTAATAAGAATGATTTTTATTTTAGATTAAATTTTGTAGGATTTAAAAACAGTGATGTGAAGAATGAGTGAATTGAGTATAGATTGATACTAATGGCATAATAGCAATGTACTGTAACCAAGTGGACACCAGCACTGAGTGATTTATTGGTCGCAGCAAGCCGCTGCCGTAATTTGGGTGGGATGGAGTCGATGGGATTTGACGTCATAGCGTAGGGCCTATTAGGTAGCCAGTCCATTAGGCTTGTTGAAGTAGCAAGCATGGCAGGGTTAATAACCATTGATGGGGGATCGGGATCGAGAAAAAGTGAGGCAAGGAATCTATATCATGTGCTTCATGAAAATAATTTTATAGGTTATTTCATTTAGATGTATTGTGTGATTTGGTTTATATTAGGCAGAAATAGGTGTGGATTGCTCCATTTTGATTATCAAATTCATTAGTTTTTAGCAGGTTTGGGTTTACTCAAAGGGAAAATTTGGTCATGTGACAGTTGTTGAAAGTGTTCAGTTTTGACCCCACTATCAGATTATTTTTTTAATTTTGATTATTGGTTTACCTTGCTACAAATTACATACTGGTCATTTTTAATTACTCATATTAAAAATGGGATTAAACGTAAAAGCAGATGAATCATTATGTATGGGCAAAGCATTTTAATGCTGGTATCAGTTGAACAAATTGTTAATTTGTTGGTAGAATACGGAGAATTTTCATAAACAGAAAAAATATAGTAAAAGTGAAATCCTAAAATAGGCAGATATGTCTATCCAAAAGTGTAATGACCTTAAAATGTAATTGGCCAAATTCTACTGATGAACAATTTTCTAATAACATTTGTTTTATGCAACTATGTGTGATATACGTATTTAAAATCTGAGCCAATCTGTAGATTGAAATTGATATTATATTAGTGAATATGCTCTTTCCTATATTGACCAGTATGTGTTAGAAAAATGTAATTTAAAATTATATCATTGATGGATTCCTGTTGGTTGACCATCTCAAATTGGTCGGAATGCGACGAGTCTGGCCAGCAACAATGACGTATTTCCAGATGCCAGACCACACTGGTTATATATGTTGTGGTAATAAGTGCATCAGAAATGATTGGATAATATAAGTTTGCAAATGGAATTGGACGATATTGTTGTTGGTGTGTGATTGTGATTGTACTTGCTCTATGGATGCTTATATATAATTGTTGCCTTCTTTTTATTTATTTTTATTATTATTTATTTTTGGAGTTAAAACAATTCGACTGTCACATTATCTGGACTTGTAAATATTTTAGAACTTTGTTGTGTATCAAGTGTGTGATTGTCTTCAAACTTGAACTGTCTTTGTGTTAACTAATATATTTATTGTTTTAAGTTGACAGAAGTGAACGTAGGATTCCAACGGAACACTTGCTGTTTTTTTGTGGATGACGCTTCACTCTTCATTTATTTTTCCGTTATTTTCCCCTTTTTATTTCACTATAATACAATATGTAGCTTTATATTATAAGTTAATTTGTAATCATAAATTTTGTTTGAAATATATTTATTACAAATTACATATATGTATGATAAAATATGTCAATCATGTTTATGCAAATTTATGCAAATTATAACTTGTTCTTCCTAGTATTCCCATCGTGACCTGTTTGGAAAGGTAAGATCTGGATCCTCAGCTCTCAGCAAATGTTCTCAGTGTCGATTTACGATCTTCTTGCAAACACGTGTAAACCCTGCATTTTTTTACAAGTTTTTGTCTCCAAATCAAATCCAATTAAAATTCTGTTACTGCCACACTTTGACCAAATTCATATAATTAAAAAACAACCAGTGAAGACAAAACAAACTGTTTTTACCTTATTTTGACTTATAACTCAAATACCAAATGAGCTTCAGGAACAGCACAAATTTGGACTAGTTTTGGTTGGTTGATTTCAAGTATATTTTGTTTCTTTCTTTCACAAATATATTCTAATTCATCTCTATCTTCTTTGTTTATTAATGATTTATGATTTTTTGCTGCTATTGTTATAGCTTCATAAGTTCATTATAATTATGTCAGGTTTACAAGTTGGTTGCTAAGCAGAATATTTTTCAGAAAATTTACTTCCATACAGCAAAGAAAACTCACTGCATGCTACAATAGTCTGTTAATTAAAACAAGAACTAATGAAAAGATGAAAGACTGCCAGCTCAGCTCCTACATGTTATACTGCTGCTGTTACTATATGTAAATGTTATATTAATGCTCTGCGTGCTAGCCATGCGCTTCAACGAAAAAAGTTTTGAAATATTTTCTCAAAATATCAAGAGCTATCTGAAGAACTACTGGATCAATACTTGGCATGTTTGTACTCATTTTAATGCATTTTTCATGCTGATTCCAAATATGGTCATGAAAATTTACATTTCTGAAATTTTTGAATTTTTAAATTTTTTTTGAAACTTGTCGTCTGCAGTCGACACCCGTGTGAAGAGAGTTAAGCTGTCATAAGCTGGGAGCCTTTCACCCTAACAATGTTCTAACATGTGAAACTTAAACTAGAAAATAAGTAATGACAAAACATGGTGACAACACACTGAAAATTGACAAGTTTGGGTACTTCAGATAATATTTGAAAACATTGGAAAAAGAAGTTTGTAATTTAATTGTCAATCAAAAATTTCGGTGGCAATGTCCTGAATTGTATGTATGTTTTTGAGTTTTAAAAACAGCCCAATAAATATACTACACAAAATTTATCAGCAAACAAAAAACAGAAATAGATTTTCCTATTCTTTCTTACTTCTACTGTTGTCATATACTAGTACCCCAGTCATTTGTATGCATGACAAGACAAAAACTATCTTTGCCTGTATTTTAATATAATATATATCTATATATATAGACTTAACCACTACTTAAGGGATGGGGTATGAACATTTGGACAGTATTTTTTGTGGAAACTGAGAGCACATCAGACATATCGAATTGCATTCTGAATATGAAGAATGCCCTGATGATATCAAGTAATTTAGATTTTTTGAAATTCGCGATATAGTACACATTTTTTGGCAAATGATTAAAAATTGATATTTTTGATATTTAACAGTCCTCGAAGTAAACTTTATAAATCTAATGATATGTACCTAAAGTGTATGTAACTGGGATGAAAAGCCGATGATCAATTGAAAATTTTGACTTTCATATTGAAGATAATGGATTTTCCCAAAAAAGACCTAATATCAAATTATGATAATTTGTCATAAAATTTGTATTATATCACAAATTTCAAAAAATCAAAATTATTTGCTATCAGAAGGACATTCCTCGCATTCAGAATTCAGTTCGATATGTCTGATGTGCTCTCATGTCCCACAAAAATACTGTCGAAACGTTGATACCAGAGCCCTTAACCTTATCACACTCCTTTTCTATATCACTTCTTTAACACCTATAATAACCTCTTCTCTCACAAAAAATGATATAATCACCTTCTCAACTAATCAAATTGCAAGCATTGTACCGTCATAACCTTAACATACATAATTATATAACACATATAAACTAACCAAGTTCTCTTCATATATACTATATTGTCATGATGTGTGGATTGTACTAACCATAGTGACTATTGTACAACCTGTCTTTTATATCTCTCAAACCTTCTCAGTTAAATCTCATCTATACACAGTGTATCCTATATAGTTTGACTTAACTTTTACTAAAACCTTTAGTCTTTTACTAAAACCTTTAGTCTTAGTCCCCACCTCAGGAAAGTTGATACATAACACATTATGCACCCTTGTTTTTTCTGCCTCTCTCTCTCTCTCTCTTCCTTTCTATGAAACGTGTACATCCTTAGAATTCCTAATGTAGGTTTCATATGTCCCCCTATTAGATCTAACCATGTAATCTTACTTCTTATACTGTCTGTATCTATTCTAGAACTGAATGCCACAAAATGTTTTTGAAAATATAGTCACATTGGGAATGATATTAAGCATGGTTTGGGGGAAATAGACAACTTGTGGACAATAGTAACAATTGATGATATATCTAGAGGATGCATTTTGCGTGTTAACTGTATTGCATAATTAGGTAAACAAGATAGATCACCTGTTGAAGATATAGCTTTAAGAATAGCATGATGTACCGGTGTACCAACCTATTTAAATAGAGAGCCAGGGGGTGTAGGATTCGAGAGCACAAAGCACTGGATAGCAAAATTAGTTTGTGTTGCCCAGAGTAGTAGTTTGTCGGATTTATGCCAGGGTGCAAATTTAAAATGGGATGCTCAAGATGTTTCTTGTTTTCATATTAATTCTATCAAACAGCACTCCTTTTGTTGCAGTTGCTCTTTTCAAACAATTTTGTTTTCGTTTTGCTAATTTGCATCATCAAATTTCAACAACAAAATGATTTGATTTTTTTTGCAACTTAAGCATGTGCCACGTTCTTGAAACAAGTTCCAGTGCATGAACAAATTGAACCTTTTCAGCGCAACACTAAGTCCCCGCTTTTCTTGTGTGTGAATTTTGAGTTTATGATGCATGTGTTATCTTTTTCACAAACTGCCATCATCGCCATGGTTGCTACGATATCATTCTGTTCTCTGGCTGTTAAATATCCAAAGGAAAGAGATGTAAACTTTGCATTTAGGGTAACTGAATGCTTTTCTTACTTGTATAACACCATCCCAAGAGTGCACAGTTTACTAGCTCTGTTTCATGACAGGTACCATCCATATGAGTGGATAAATTACATGGTACTCTGAGTTATTCAAGAGCAGTCTCATAGCTCATGCTTGACCCCTGGCTTGGCCATTGGGCTATTCCAGTTGAAATCCATACACCCCTATGGAAGACAGGACTTTAATCTCATACACAGGGAGTGTAGTTTTCAAATGGAGTCACCCATTCCAGTAACTCCATTTGATATTCGCGCTCCATGTGTGGAAGATTTAGGTTTTGTCTTCCATAAGGGCCAGAGGAGTGTGTATTTCAAAAAGAATATCCCATCAGTCCTAGGATCTAATTTATAATAGAAAAAAAGTAAACTTATTAGATCCATGAGAATGTTACACAATGCTTTTCAATCCATCCATATATGGACGACTCTAGACAAATGAAGTAACAAGTGCATTTTATGTCCCTGCCAAAGATTTAAATAAGCAAATTCACACTCTGCTATAGTCCCATGCACTCATCAATTTTACCCTGCACTTAGTAAATTGTCATTTTCAAGTGTATCTTGAGAATTATTATACAATTTTAGTTAATCAGGTGTGTGCAATGCCACCTCTGTTGGTTATGTGCAATACACAACCATCATAACACCTGTGCTTTGATATTAGCCTTTAAAATGGTTCATGGTTCATTATTTTCATTCCAATGCATGACAATCCAACAGATGCATGTCCCATGGCTTTGCGCACAATTGGCACTCCAAAGCTTAACCACATCAGAATGGTGTGGGCATTGCATGGGAATCGTAGCTTTACAGAAGTCCATATCAGATAGGATCAAAAAGCATTGAGTTCCTTGGCATATTTACTACAAGCTTGCATGTAATTATAATGCTTTACCCCCTACCTCTGTATCTTTGCAATGAAATTCAATTTACCCTGTATTAAAGAGAGATATATTTGGATGATATCGTAACAATTGATGGTCCATGTGTCAATTCTTTTACTGTAAAGCACACGTTCAACGATCACTGCGATCAGTTTGAGTAGCAAGACCTGACATCTAGAGCTCACTTCATGGGTACGTTCCATTATTTTTTTAGTTGTTAGGGTAGATATTAAATCTTATACAGCCAACAATCAGTTAATAATCATTGTCGTGGCTTTCCGTTTTATGTCACAGCTTCTTATGATTTCAAAGTATATTTTAAATATTATATTTTTTCATTTAGCCTATCATTTACACTCTTTCTCTTTATATTAAATATGTAGGACAGTGGCATAGCTGGGATTTTTTGCAATTTTATCCCCATCATGGTGGGGTGCAGTTGTGTAGCCAGCCTTTTAGCGTGGGAGCAAAGTTATATTTTTATCCCTATTTATCAATTTTTTTGTCCCATTTTTATTCATTTTACTCTTTGCCGTTCCCATTTTATCCATGAAAAATTTGCCCCTGGCTCTCCCCTGGCTACACCACCAGTGGGGTGGCAGAAAAGGGGCAAGGTCACAAAAAGGGTGGATCCAACTGCTAATATATCTAGATGAATGCTCCCATAATGTAAACAAGTGAAAAACTCATTTTACATTTTATAAAAGAGTGTGTATAGTTAAAACCACTCCAAAGGGAATGAAATCACTCACTAAAAGAGTGAAAACCACCATTTTAAGGTATGATATATAAGGAACAAGGAACATGAAAAAGAGTAATGTCCTCGAAAACAGAGTCAAGTCCCTTATATTATACTTTGAAGGAATGGATTCTCACTCTTTTAAGAGTGATTGTCACTCTTTTAGGAGTGATTTTCACATCCTTTGGAGTGATTTGCACTCTTCTCACTCTTTTGGAGAGTGAGTTTTCACTCGTTACATCAAGAGAGTACAGTTTTAGTATTCAAAGATTTGAAACGTGCTAAAAATAAAGTTGTGTTACAGAAAGTTACATGTGTTACAAGGAAAGTTCCATAAATTAAAAAGAAAGAAAAAAGGATGGGGACTTATTTACTTTTCTTCAGAGCAAAATGGCCCAATAGCTATGCCACTGATGCCAGTAATGATCCCTTTTAATTATAAGTTACCCTTTAAAAGTAACTGAGTCTCAGTTAGTGTAGAATAATCAAGTCCGCAACTAAAATTATAGTTTGATGAGAAAGCTACATGTCGTCTATACCAATATCTTTAAATTTTATATACATCACCTTTTTAGTTGTTAAATCATAAAATTCAATTTTTAGTTATTTCTTCTCAATTTTACATTTCGAATGTTTATAAAAGTGAATGTGCGACTTGTTGATTACATGTTCCTAATCATTTGCATTTTTAGATAATAGTTTGATGATATCAAACACTGAATATCCATTTGGTAATGGCACATGTACTGTCATGTGACTTTGAGTCATGGGCACTGGGGAGCATGTGGTGTAGGGTTCCAATCTTGGTGGCACCATATTATGTTGCACATTTGTCATGGTGTTTTAAACCTACATTATTTTGCCACAGTCCACTACCAAGTGTATAAATGGATACCAACTTTATGCTATTGATAGGTACTGCATGAAGTTGGGTCCAATCCCTTGGTGGGTCACTTGTTGGGGGGATTGGCTTGAATAAAGTCTACTTTTAATTGTTAACAACAATAGTTCAGACTTCCCCTCTTCTCTGTGGTGCATTGTCAAATGAACAATGAGAGTACTCCGTCCTTTGGAGGGGATGTTAAACCATCAGTCCTGTGTACAGAGTGCCATCCCTATACATGTAATCACAGTCAGTTTCAAAAAGAGTAGGATGTCCCAATCCACCCTGAAATGTTGCCACTGTAACTGGTACTGACAAAATACCAGGACAAAATTGGCCAAGTTTGTGATGTTTGTCTTCCATTCGGCCTTATATATAAAGCCAAAATTATCCGTATTTTGGCCCTTTTCAGCATTAAAATTGCAAATTTTTGCATATGCAGTGTGCACACATCCTGGTTAAAGTCATTTTTTGGTAGCGGGTTAGCTGGATTTTGCAATTTTAACCCACCTTGAAATTTTGTCCACTGCTAACTAGACACTAAGACAGCGCCCGAGCACCGATACATGAAAACCAAAGTTACACATAAAATATATGGGACCGGTTACTTGCAGGCCGGATAGGTTACTTTTAGGAGATGCCTGTCCTGTGGTCTAGTTTATATGTGACCGTGACACCACGAATGAGCCGTAAATGTCCTCAATTGTATTCTGAGTTACAGTGTAAAAATGAGGCATGAAGGTCAAATTGAAATACCTATTTCAATTTGGTGCTCGTGTCATCCCATTTTACACTGTAACTCAGAATACAATTGAGGACATTTACGGCTCATTCGTGGTGTACGGTCACATATATACACTGTCTCTGGACAAGCAAACAACCTTTTTCTTTTGGCATTACTGCAAGTTTTTCATTCAAGTAATCAAAATATTTCTAGTAGAGGTGGTGATGTTGTTATTGTGTTCAGGTCACTGGGTTTTTTTTCTTCGTTAACCTAATTGTGGATAACAAGTTAATTAAATTTACACGTTAAAGTAATAAGTGAATTTTTGAGTGGTTCTCCAATTAGATTTTTAGTCTAGCTTTAGATTTTCAGTCAATTTCCTATTTTCAAATGCTGTACAAGCTTATGCAAATTTCTGCTTAGCTATTTATTTTTAAAATGTAGGATTAAAATCCTCTCCACCATTTGTTTTGCAATTAAGACCAATTTATCACCAAAATATATTTTATTACTTATTTTGTCATTTTTGAAATTCTGACAGCAAAAAGTTGCTTTAATGTTTTTGCATATTTCTGAAAAATGTTATGCAGGCCTAGAAAAAACCCATCAATATACTTTGTCCATTTGTAATAGAACTCTAAATCACCTCTTATTCAAAACAATTTTTATAAATCACATAATTGAATGAAATGCAAATTTGGTGCATATGTTGCACTTTTCGTAATCACCAATAAACCATGCTGCATCATGATACCCTAATTACACATATAACAAAGTGCATAACTGCAATTCATGGAGAGAGCTAAGCTAGAGATAGAAGCCTCATTAGTTATCATCAGTGGTATTATAGGTATGAGGCTATTTATAGGCAGCCCGCGTTCCTTCCTTCCTGCCTCTCTCATGGTGACATTCTCCTTAATGGTTTCCACAACTAGTAATTCTCATCCTCTCCTTGTTTACCTCTAATTTCTTGATTAAAAAACAAGTGAAGGCAATATCGTCCGCATTGCCCCGGGAGGTAGCGTCTGCCAAAATGGCTAAGTGTTCGATCATGCCACGAGCGGTCAACATTTTCTCTTTGCCATGTGCTAGATGAGGTTTTGCTTGCATGATAATTGTATAGGTGAAAATAATCATCCAAGATGTTGATTATTTCTTTCTTAACAATTATTTTGCTGATTTTGTCTGCATTTCTTTTAAAGAAAACTGGTCCCACAATTGTTTTTCTTTTGTTAAATTAAGCTGATAGTTTGCATATACGTCATAAATTCATCCCCATATTCCTTTGAATGCTCTTTTGGATGTGAAAACATTACATATAGTTCTTTGCTACTAAGAGCATACCATAAAACAAAATCACCCATGAAACTAATGTTATTTTAGATTCCACAGTGTATAACACATTCAAGTAATTGTGTCTATACAGTGGCCTTTTATTTCATGATCAATCAATCACTCTGCCACTAGGCGCTGTATATTTTCAGACATAGTGCCTTCAATATTTTAGTAGTTTGAATCTTAGCCCCTGGTAACTTGTCTCTGTAGATTCTTTGTAAATAAATAAGGTAGAAGCTTACTGTCCACTTGTTATGAATAATTTGGTACAGTACCATATGAGACTACATCAGTGGACATTTGTGTGATTATCTGCCCACAACTTTTCCCACTCAAATCTCCGCCAGAAGTTGTGTCTCCAGAGTTTGCAATTGCTATTCATGGAGGTCACACTTGCAACCCTGGGATGTTCCTGATTTTGGATTGGCTGACCCAAAAATATACCAAATTTGACAAAAAAATATACTGCTGTTCTGGACTTTGAAAATATTTCTATCCAAAATACATAAATTTTGAAAAGGCACCCTTATCTAAACCAGTTTGCTGATATGTTTGTCCTGAATTTAAAGTTAAGAGCCTGAATATGTTTTCTGATTCTGCTGCACATCCCCATACTACATGTCCTTTCCACTACCAGGTTCCACTAAAATTCTCCTGGGGTCGTGCCTTCAATAGAGGCCCTGCATGAAATTATTGATTGGCTCCAAACAAAGGTTTTCAACCGGTGTCCTTCACCGTAGTTATGGCGGAGTGCAGTCCATTCAATCAAATGTTGTCATCAACCTATTTGATCGTAGTGCAGGATTATGTGTGTGAGACGAACTGTCACGGTAGATTACAATCATGCTTTTGTTGAATGCATTTGAGTAGTCCGCCATATTTACGGGATGATACGTCGCATGCAAGGCCTCTATATTTTATTTAGTAGTCTGAATCTGATCCCTGTAGATGCTTAGTAAATAAATAAGCTTACTGTCCACTTGTTATGAATAATTGATACAGTATCAAATGAGACAACATAGGACATTTAATGTGGTTTAATATTTGCCTACAACTTTTCCCTATCTATCTCTCTATAGCTTGTCTCTCCGGAGTTCAGTATATTGCCAACCTCATAGAGATCAAACTTGTGATAGGGCAGTAACTTTGTACAGCAGTATCAAGTATCTCTGTCCATCTGTCAAGGATGAAACCCCGGATGAAACCTCATAGGAGGTGGACATGAGACCGTTCAACATCTACCTGGGGCTATTTGGATTGTAATTGCCCACGCGACACCGTAGTGTTTATTTATTTTTCAAAAATGGGAAAAAAGGGTACCTTAATCGCAAAGATATTACTCAAAAATGGAATCTCGGTATCAAGATGTCAACAAAAATGAGTTGAAATGAAGGTAAAATTCTGAGTGAAATTCTACTTAAAAACTCCTCAAAATGTGTGCTTTGTTGTTGGTTTTTCTTCAGGCCTCATGACTGATGGCTACTGGCAGTTTTAGGTATATTCATCACTCATAACATTAAAATACTTCCCTATATTAGGGTAGGGTAACAACTGGGTAGTACTGGCTTTGGGGCCATTTTACACCAATGAAAAATACAAGTGCCCCTCCCCAGACCCGGGCCCCGAACTTGACCTTATATATCCAAACTTATGAGGTGATCGATATCATTAGCAGCAATCCGGCTTGAAATGTGGGGAGGGGGGAACTAGTCAAAAAGTGGCTGAAATGACCAAAAAATGGGTCATATTGTTGATAGGGGGGAGGCCGTCCCCCGTCCCCCCTGGGATTGATGCCCATGATCGATATCATGATTAAAATTTACAAGAGCTATGTCCAACATCATTTGAAGCTTGTTTTAAATATAGTTTATACCAAGCTTGTTTTTATTTCTTGAAGTGTGCACAGTATAAGACTCATTATGGCTTCTTATTATTTGCCAAGCAGCAAAAATCCAAGCATTTCCTGTCGCATTCAGAAATGTTTTAAATTAATCCGTAAAGAATCTGAGAGAGCTTGGTAAAAAATAAAAGAATATTTAAAAGCGCAATCATTTTTAATGCTGATATATATAACACACCAGAATAGAAATACTTAGAAGTGCAATTGAATACACAGGAAGAGAGAAAACATACGAGTACTGTGATAAATGTAATACAATCTGTCTGTATAGGAAGTTGAAACAGTTCATATATCGGTTCGGAGTATGTATATTATTCATAATATTGAAATGTCAAGGTTGCAATTATCAAAGTAGAAATAAGAAAGTTAGAAAACAAAAGGATTCAAAAGCGCTGTGGGAGGTACGACCATCAAGTTTATTGATAAGACTGGTAATCATAGGATCTTGGGTATCATATTCTTGTCAAATAATGATGTTTATCGGGTTTCCTCTTTTTACTATACAAAAACTGTATAATGAGTGATTCCACAAGAGAGCTTGATCCACATCAATGCGATCTCACAGGATACGCATCCATAATAGAAAGTGTCTGACGTGGCACTTGGATCCGCATCCAGGAAATGATCGTGTGTGAGCAGTGAGTATAGTTTTCGAATGTTGCAACACTCATGCTTTAAAACTACTATATTCCTAGTGCTGCTGACCCCAAAGGTACACTACTGACCAGCTACTTTGTGGCTACTCTGGAGTACCAGTGCAGTACCAGTGTGTGTACCATATGTGTGATTCTGATGTGTGTACTGTAGAGTGGCCTACCATGAGTACCAATGAAGTAGTTGGGCAGCAGTGTACCTCTGGGGTGGCAGCAATAGGCATCTGGTATAGTGGTATACTATAATCAGCTCTTAAGGGATCTGGAATGAGCGTTTTGAGCGTTTCGACAGCATTTTCTGTGGGACATGAGAGCACATCAGACATATCGAATTGCATTCTGAATACGAAGAATGTCTTTCTGATATCAAATAATTTTCATTTTATGAAATTCACGATATAATACAAATTATTAAAATTTGATATTTTTCACATTTTGGAGATAACAGTCCTCAAAGTAAATTTTATAAATTTAATGATATATTCTTATAGTATATGTAGCTGGGATAAAAAGCCGACGATCAATTGACAATTTTGACCTTTCATATTGAAGATATGGATTCTTTTCCCAAAAAGACCTAATTTTTTTGGTGTTTTGGGAAAAAAATTCATATCTTCAATACGAAAGGTCACAATTTTCAATTGATCGTTAACATCCCACCTACATACACTTTAGGTAGAAATCATCAGATTTATAAAGTTTACTTGAGTACTGTTAAATATCAAAATATCAATTTTTAATGATTTGCCATAAAATGTGTATTACATTGCAAATTTCAAAAATCAAAATTATTTGATATCAGAAGGCCATTCTTCGTATTCAGAATGCAATTCGATATGTCTGATGTGCTCTAATGTCCCACAATAAATACTGTCCAAACGTTCATACCCCTTCCCTTAATAGGCGGGAATTATTTGGTTTTTGTTACTGCGCGAGTCAATAAAGTTCCAACTTACGCACGCTTAGCTGTGTGTAGGCCATTCTGTATCAATCCACAATGTTATGAGTCCCCGCCTATTAAGAGCTGATCAGAGTATAGTACAAAAATTGCAATGTGCAAACAGTCCCAAAGTGTGCTACTCAAATCTGGATTTTGGGTGTACCAAACCGTCTCAAAGCTACTATGCAAATCAATCTGGATTTCAGATGTACCGCTTTTGTTGCAGATTACTAGATTAGTAGTGTCCCATGTGCTACTCTATCCCACATCGGTCTGGATTTCAGATGTGGATCTAGTGTCCTGTGTAGATAATCCCATAGAAAGCCATTCATAAAGGGCAATAGGGCACGGTGGCTCAGTGGTTACGGCCTTGGACTCATAATCTGAGAGCTTGCTTGATGTGCATGGGTTCGAGTCCCCGTCCCACCACTGTGTTGCGCCCTTGGGCAAGGCGCTTTGCCTCGCTTGCCTCACCCCACCCAGGTGCAATGGGAAGCTGTTAGGGGTTGTCACAGTCGTTGTACTGATGAACCCTGCGCCAATAGATGCAAAACCTGTCTGGACTAAGTTATATTTACCAGGTGGCAAACAGAGATACCTTATTTTTTAAAACAATTTAGTCACTTATCTTAGGATGAATCTAGTGGATGAAAAGAAAGTATGCCTATGCCCCATTAAGTTCTAAAGTTCTGTGTGCATTTTGCCCATTGTTGAGTGACAAACTGCATTTTCAGCTCTCTGCAGTGATTGTCAATCGCGATAATCAAATGTTAGCATTTCGGTCTTCTTGATGTTTTGTTGTTGCAGCATCCTGAAAACAATACGGAACAGCAAAACACATGTAAAAGGTCAACTTTATACTGGTTTAAAAATGTGTTTCTGCTCAATAGGACTGTTGAAACAAACAATGTAACACGTCAGTTACGCACACATTTTGTCACACTTGGTAGGCATCAGCAACATGTTAACCTTAAAGTACATTACTCATCATGTTTATATTGAATGGACAAATCGTCTGAGTTAACTGAGAAGAGGCTCTGTCGGTCTGTCATACCAGACTAGACTCGGCTCAATATTATCATAATTGGATTACATACAGCATAACAACATCACAACAGAATAACATACACATAATATTATACAACCTAATATTCCTGGTACAATTTAATGAATGCGAGACAGAAAAAAAAATGACTGTAGGGTTTAGGATATGTATATTTACTTGTCAGATGATCTGTCAGCTAAAGTTGGGATCAGAGGGGATAAATAGTGAAATAGTTGAAAAAGGTATATGATTACACATTTTTGTTATTATGGAGTGCAAAAAAGAACCAGAATGACATAATTCATTCATTCATTCATTCATTCATTCATTCATCATTTATTTCCATATCAAATAAATACATAATTACATACATCAAAATCAGACATTATTAAATTATCAAAATACATCAAAATTAGAAAAATAACTTAATTACAACAATTAACAAGACATGTTATGGAGGAGCAGGCTGGAAGGCCAAAAAGGCCTGTAAAATGCCTTCCCCTATAGGGGTAGAAACAAAAACAAACAAAAAATATTAAAAAAACAAAGCCAAATAGTACAGCTACAGAACAAGACAAGGACGGGGCTCAAAGATATTTATAAACCATAGGTTAAATTTGTTTTAAGTGCTCATAAGAGAAAAATATCAAACGTAAGTTGAAATTAATCCAAAATAATACAATGTAATTGAAAATTTCACTGGTAAGTCTCAGTTATTTTATTGTATTCTCATTCAGCAAACCAATTTTGTCAATATATCATAAGAATCAAAAGCAAACAAACAACAATAGTAACAAAAACAATAACAAATTAATAGCAAGAATAACAATAAATTAATTAATTAATTTAAAACAAAAAATATAGCCTACAGATACCGTTGAATGAAATGAACAACTCAATATTTTCCCCCATTGGGTATAATTTTATTTCATTTGATTTCTGAAGTAAGATGATAATGTTAACACACAAGTTGTTTAGAAGTACAAGAGCTTTTGAATGTCTGCGCATCTAACCAGCAGATTAACCCTCCTATGTATTGCTACTTAAAAGCAGAAGCAGACGTGACTTTCATCAAGACGTAACATTGCATTAGAAGAAGTACAAAGTCCTTCATATGGACTTCATTAACGCAGATACACGATGCATTCCTCTCGTCTTTTAAAGTGATGTCAAGAAAAGTCATATCAATATTAAAGCATGGATAACATTATGTTAGGTTTTTAGTATACAATATGTTTTAGTTCTGGATGGGGTTGATTCTAATGATTCCAAAAGAAGCATTTATTATCCAGTTTTTGTCAATACAGGTCAGGCAGGTCTTGATTTTATTTTGGATAGGGTTGTGTCGCAGGGATTCTGACAACTCGCCCTGAAATTATGGAAAAAATTAACAAACCAGTGACTTAAAAATTTACTAATTAGGCTAGATTTTTATTTGACTTCTATTCAAAATGAAACTTTTTCACAATTTTTTTTGACAATTTTCGGAAAGTTTGTAATAATGAAAAATGAGCAAGAAATTTTTTTAAAAGCACTCTTTCTCTAAATAAGCAAGGTTTCTCCTAATTTCAAACCTATTCCTGAGAACAAGAGAAATTCAGCTCTTCTGTGTCGCATATTCCTGCACCCACCTGTTCACTAAGGAACCCCTGCCCGGGGGATGGATGCGGGTAGTATTTTGCATTTCTTATATTTCACATATTCCTCCTACCATGCAATGTATCTTTTTTACACGGTTTTAAGACCTAAAGTTTTAAATCAAACATACATCTTGACATATTGCACAAACCACATTAACATCACCGTAAACTCTTTTTTTGCTTCTTTTCCCCCCTCAGGCTGTCACACTGAATAATGTTGAAGGCTTTAGGTAAAGCATTTGCGGAGGCGTTGAATTTGCTACATGATGGCTTTGTCTAACGCTCGCTCCATTTAAAACATTTTATGTTCTTAGGGAATTTTATTACCTACTTTCAGATTGTAATGCTCAAAGCTTATCATCAAATACAAAAAAAAAAGATTCAAATTGAAAAGGTTCAAGATTATGGAATTCACTCTCTAAGGGTGTTATTCTATTTCATTTTCTCTGAAATACAAAGCTGCAGTTTTGGTTAGGTTTTTTTACTTTACTACAATTGTTTTATAATATTTTTGTTAATTAAAACATTTTAGCACAAATCCGCACAAGAATTTTAAAATTTAATGCAGTAACCCTTTTCAATTTTTGAATATTACAATTTAGTTTAAATTTTCTTCACATTTCTTTTTAAAATTGATTTGAACAATTTTATGATTATGGTATTCTCTTCATGGCTTTAGTATTATAATACTGCATTTCATATTAGTATTATGCATGCAGGTGTTAACATTTAACACACAAAAGAATGGTAGACAGACTACCATATTTCTACATAGTGGCTAGAACCAATTCATAACTCATATTTATTACAGAGAATCCTCTCTTACGCCAACTTATCAATTATCCATCAATTTGTTACAGCTTCATAATGAGATGATTGGTTTAATAAACACTTTTATTCAGTTACAAGATATATTTACAGGTGAATAGATTATCATTTACTGAATTTTGCATCACAAAATCGACATATTATTCTAAAGTTGCCTGTGATCAAACTACCATGGGAATGTGAAATGAGCAGGACTGGTGTATTAAGTTAAAATGCCTCCTCTCCAGTTGCAAAGTCTTATAACCTCTATCCAAACACTCACAGCTCATAGTTGACCTCGAGTTGTGGGGTATGAGTTTTTTGTACCCAAAATATGCACATGTCATTATGACTCTATATAAAAATATTGCTGTAGAGAACTGTGACCTAATAGATGAGCATGTTTGCGATGGTAATGCCAGTGGAGTAATTGTCTTAGACAGTCCAGATGGGATGGGATGGTTACTGACGTCATAACTGCAATCGGTCATCCTCGTTATCATTCCGTCCACTGACCGCTGACTATTATTAGTTTTTGCATTATGTAAGATATTAGAAGGGGTATTGACTGGACAGAAAATGCTTTCATCATGTGAGATCATGTGGATTGGTATTGGACTGGATGTGTCCTTGTTTGGTAGGACCCAATAAAATTGTTTAATGGAAGGACCCTTATAAATATATATAGGACCCAAGAAATATATAGGACCCAAGAAATATATAGCAGTTGGCATGCAATAAATATATTTGATGGTATAATACTTAAAAATGAATTACGTCTGTACACACCAAACAGCACATCCAATGTTCATATGGTCTATGTGCAAGACCCAACAAAAATATTTTGTTGGTAGGTTCCTATATAATTGTTAGACGGTAGGACCCAATAAAAATATTTTGCTGATAGGAGCCTATAAAATGTTTTGTTGGTAGGATACTATAAAATGTTTGACAGTTTAATCAAAAAAATGTTTGATGGTTGGACCAAAAAATACCCAATTTGATTGCAGGACCCAATAAAAATGTTCGATGGTAGGTCCCACTTAAAATGAGTGTAATGAAGCTAAAAGTAATTGATTATGGACTTTTTACATACAACAATGTAATGAGCATAAAAAAGCATTAAGATACTTTACATACATCTTATAAACTTTGTATTTTGCAGTACTTTATTTATATTTAAAAATTGTCTTTGTGTTTTGACAGATGCTGAATAGGGACACATGTTTTGACCCCTAGGTACCTAGCCCTCCCCTCAAAAAATACCTGATGGGTGGGAAAATTACTGCAGATCAACCACAATTTCACTAAATCCAATGGATAGCCTGTCCTAGCCTCGGTCCTAAACTGAAGCACTGACTGACCGATCACTCAAAATCAATGGATTCGATAAATTTGTCCGTGAAACTGTTATGTCTACAGCAGAATGTTGATTTTCCTACTATGCTATATGTTTTTCTCATACTAATTGCTATTGCTATATTGATTATGACACTATTTATGATCTAGTATGTTGATGATGTAAGGCAGTGATATATGTATTAGTTGATCTTGTCGGGGTACAATGAGAGATAGCCAACAGTATTGTAGAACTATGCTTTACTTCTAATGTTAAATGAGCCTATATAGCAGTATCTATAATATCTGTGATAACTTTGTATTCATCTTATATCTGTGTTTGGTTATAAGTTTCCATACAAAACTTTGGAAATATTGTCTTAGATTAAAATGATGTCAAAGTCCCACCTCATTTCAATGCTTTTGTTAGAATGTTTCAGATCCCACCAGGCGATTTATAAATACGATAGGAAGGGTAAAAGCATGCACATTCTTTTGTCCCTAAACTTGAAATATTTTAAATTTTAAAACGGAAGTAGAGCATGGTATTACTAGGCTTAGCTCATGTGGTGAGTGTCTAGGAACAATAACCCTCTGTAGTTCCAGTTTAAGTCCAAATATGTATATATTATCTATTATATTGTCCTCTTTGCCCCTAGATCTGACCCTTCCCCATCCCAATTCAATTGTTAGATATATGTTGTAGTCACCAGCATTTGATATGCCTGGTATTTTGATAAAGCAGGGTTTTTTTTGCACTGACAAGATTTTATTATTCTTTTAATGATATTTTTCTCTCCACACCCCAAACCACACACACCCTTTATTAACAGCATATATGTATTTGTAATTTGCATTCAAACTATTTATGAGAAATATGCTAAGTCCCTCTTCTCCTCACATAAAGACCCCTTTCCTAATTGTTTTTCTTAATGTATAGGGTGTGCGAAACAAAATCAAATTAAGAAAGCAAACTCCAGCTATATTCCCCCTTGCATTTGATATATCCCACCAAAGATTCTCTTTTAATTTTGCCAACACCAGTGCCTGTGACTTCTTATTTACCACCAGTTTTACATTTCAGATCAATTGCAAATGTAGATGTTTAAATAACTTTCATTACTTATGCTATGTTTCTGTATTTCTTGTTTTTGTACAGAATCGAGAGTATGTTGAGACCGAGTATACATATAATGGAGTGCCCTTTGTACGTGAGTTAGGAGGAGCACCCTCCCCACCTCTCTCTACCAGTCCGTCTACGCATGGTAAAAACCACAACACAGGCTGCTGTTCAAGGTGGTCAAGAGGCAAACGCTATGAAGCCACACCCACCTCACCAGAAGAGAGCGCCCTCACTGAGGTCAAGATCCAAGATCCCAACAAGCCAAATATGTCGCGCGAAAATCTGACGATGGTCTCCTTCCCTAATAAAATTAACTCTATGACAAACTCTACGACAACAGTAACAACCGCCATCGTCACAAGTCCTACGCCAACAACAGCGGTAGAGGCTGAAACGTCAAATACAACGACAAGCCCCGGTTCGAGTCCGACAGATGATGGAAATGAGGGTGTGGTTAAAGTTTCAGCTCTATAGCAGCTACCTCAGCTGAGGAATGTTAGGAATGAATGAATTACTTCTGTATTTATCGCAAGCTGTATTATAAGAAGATTTATTACAAGGAAAAAATACAAGTCTGCCTTATGTGATGAATTATCTGCAAGACACTATAAAAACTTAACGCGGTGTTCATTTTTGGGATTTTCATTTTCTATGACATGTATGTGTTATGTTAAAAACAAAAAAGAGCACAAGAGAACAAGTTTTTTGTTGCCAACACATTGCAAGCAATGTGCATCTCTTAATTTGCTTTGTCTCTGTATTATGTCTGCACTAGGGCTTGCAAACAAACAATATGATTATAACTACCCAAAATCAGGGCCACGTACAGACAATTGGCACCTTTTAAAAGGGTATTCTTGTCTATAAATTGTTATGAAAAGACTCCTAAGGAGTGCTTCCATGACAACACCACACTTCACCGTATCTGTGATGTCATGTCACATGACTCCTAAGGAGTGTATCCATGGCAACCACGCTCCACCATTTATGTCACATTTTACATGCAAAAAGTGAAGAAGAAGAAGAAAAGTGGATCTGCAAATCCTCGTAGCTGAGAATATATGTGCTGGATGTTGACCGTAAACTCGCCAGAAAGGAAGGAGAGAGAGAGAGTGACAAAATGTGCGTTCATACGTTTTTTGTATGTATGTACACACCAAAAAACACATCAACCGATGTTGGTCTACGTACAAACTATCTCATGCATGCAATCAAGTATTTTTTTAACAAGTGGACAGATTTCAATAACTTGGCTAGCAAGTGGAGTCTTTCCCCAATTTCATACTCAATGTGTATTATGCATATATTGTAATAAGCAATTAGTGAAGTAGCGCAGCATAAATAGTCCATATTCCACCTCCCCCTCCCCATCCTGCTATTGCACATTATGCAATCTACCCTTACCCTTGTTTTCTTCTCTTAAACCCTCCCCCATGCCAATAATATGGCTTAAAACGCTCTTCCATATAACATATTGTCATTAGCATATAGTGAACTTAAGCTTATTTGTATCTGCTTTTTTTTTGGGTAGGTATTTATTCAAACCAGACCTAGACTGCCCTCTCCTCTTTGCACATAAGTTTTACAACATCTACAAACATATATTTATCAAAACTATTTTAAAAATAAGAAATAAAAGAAACATTGATTTCCATACGCCATGTTTTTAACTTGTAATATAATCAAACAACACACTCTTTCAAGCCTGTATAATCTACAAAAGATGCAATGTAAACCTAGTGTAATACTTGAGCCAATAATTTTTGATTATTCTGATATTTAATTAACAAATTGGCCATTTGCAAAAAAAAACTAACTATAAACTATTTAGAAAAAAAAATCAGGGTTTTTATGTTATTTTTCAAACAATTTCGTAATTATTGGTTTGTAAGGGTTTCAGTTGTATGGAATTTTGTTTTTTAATAATTATTTGTAAGCCAGAATCTGAAGAAGCACTAATGATGGAAGACTAGGCATCCAGGTACTTGGATGTCAGTGTCATCTTCTTGCCTGATTTTATGATCAGTATATTAGGAGGACGACAGTTCTGATATATAGTTATCTGCTATTCTTGATTTTATGAAAACAGGGTTTATAACTCATTTTTGGAAAAGAACATTTCATTAAGTAATTTATGATCAAAATCCCCAAGTTTTTCTTACATAATTGACTTTATATTTATTTACCTACTTGTAGAAACACAAATGGATAAACTGGGAAATGTCTGACTGAGCTGGTTTCAGTGCTGTGTATTTCATAGACCATGATCTTGTTATGTCATTCAGTGTCTTAGCTATATAGCCTCCCATCCACCTATCATTTTGGACAGGCAGTTGTCATATGGGACAGGCAAAATTAATGCCTGTGACATATGCTAAATTCTAACTCAAAACAAGATGAGACTACTTAATGAAGGCTATAAGCAATAGCCATTTTGAAATGACTGAACACCCAGTAGGTACAGAGGTTCTGGTTAATGTTTTCAGTGTCAAATTTTGGACAGGCCGTTTTGGTGAACATGATTGGCACTTGTGAAATTCTAGCTAAGACCCCGTGTCATTATTAATTTGTATCAAATGCAGATGAAAAAGTTCAGATTCAAAATGATCCAAAGGCTGCCTTGTGTACTGGGCTATTCCATTTGAAATCCGTACCCCCCTGTGGAGGATTTATCTAAAGGCTTCTACAGAGGGAGTATGGGTTTCAAATAGAATAGACAAATTGGTAACTTCCATTTGAAATGCTCACTCCAGTTGTGGAAGATATAGGTAAAGCCATATACAGGGGGAGTATGGGTTTCATACTAATTAACCCTTGCCAATTTCATTTAAAAACATACCCCTTCTGTGGAAAATGTTAGCTAAATCGTCCACAGGGGGAATGTTGATTTCAAATGGAATAGCTCATTTTGTGTATCAATTATGTTATTATTTGATGTAATGATATAGCTTTGTAATCACTAATAAGGGAGTGCTAATCAGGGTGAATACGATATTAAAGGTTTTAGTCAATTACAAAAAGAAACATAGACATGAAAATTTAAAATAATACTATTAATAACCAGAAACATTAACATAAGGCAGCACATATCCCATTTTGCATCGGAACTCTTCATTATTCGCTGTCGTAGTGTGATGTCAAAATCAACTGGTTCATGCTATCTGTGTTCAGAACCATGATCAAAATGATCACAATACAAAGTCAATCGGTTAATTGCCAAAAGGTGTGTAAACCTAGCGTGAACTAGTAACTAAGGTATGACATATTCACTACAATGGCAAATTTATGTCATCTAATGTTCCAAATGTGGTAATTAATGAAATATTTTGCTATGGTGTTATGAAGGAGACTTTGTTAAGTCATGGTTTATGAATATTCACAGCAGCTATGGTTCCAGTATGTCAGCATTGTGGTGGTAATATGGTGAACGAAATGCACTTTAAAAAAAATGGTGTAGTCAGTTTGACTAGATTTTGAATCCCGTGTGAAATTTGATTTATTAGAATTATTGACTAGACAATGTTGAAAAGAGTACAAGGGTATATCCAGGACATACTAGCATCTATTTTAAGGAAAAGACACTGGTTTATGCATATTCAAAGCAGCAGTGATTTCAGTACGCAAGCAATTTGCTTGGCAATATCACGGTAATGAAAATGCCCTTTTAAAATAGTGTAGTCAGTTTGACTAGATTTCAAATCTCTTATGGAATTTGATTTACCTGATTTATGTCCAAATTCGCTGTCTTAGTGCACGTTAGTAACCATTGGTTACTGCTCCAAGCTTGGGCTCATACACCTGTTCCGAATTTGGATATGCCATAGGGTTTGTGTTGTGATCATTTCGATCAGTGGTTCGTAACAAAGAAAGCGTGATCCAGTTGACCTAGCAACGGCCGTATTCTAACATGCACTACGACAGTGAATTGACTAAACCATTATAAAAGAGTGCAGGGTCATTGTACCAATCAGACCAGCATCTACTAAAAGGACAAGACACTGGTAGCAAAGATGTAATTGTTTGATTTAATGTGAAGAATGAAATGTCAATGATGTTGATAGTCTGCTAGAATAAATTAAAGGGCATAATTTGGAATAGTTGTTGGAATTTGGGGATTTCATTTTTCAAGCTAATGAATGGTCCAAAGATGACAGAGTGTGCTCCTTTTGATCATGAGTTATATTGCCAGGGAATAGTAATTTCAGGGTAGTAGTAATAAGGAATTTATGCAAAGTATGTATCTAGATTTGGTATTGGTTTCTGTTTTGTTTTCCCTGAGAGAAGAAAGTTTGAAGGTATAGATACAAAGTTGAACAAGAAGTGCTGTTTAAGCTTATACATCTCAAGTTTTGTCAACTATAGTGTACTAACTTGAAATTAATGTGTCGTACAAATAGAGGCATTTTCAAAAGTTCCATTTTGAAATTTATTTCAGTCGCCATATTTGCATAGCATTTAGTCTACTAATACAGCCACTGCACAACGTGCTGAAGACCCATAATGCACTAGCTGCGTCTTACTAATACGCTGTTCTTACTGAACATGTGCAAGTATTTGTGAACAATGCCAATAAATGATGCGTGGTGAAAAGTCAATTACTTTATATTATTAGATAATTGACCTTTGACCTCCCATGATTTGAAACAACATTCCAACACTACGACTTTGTATGCAAATTGTTTAGGAATGTTGTCCAGTTACAATTGTACAGGTATATACTAGAATCACACGATCAGCTGAATGGAAAATAAGAAAGATGGGTATGTATGTGTGTGAAAAAGGAATTTCAGTGTTATACATCAGTGAAAATGTGGTTTACTGTGGTGTAAATGGTAAAACAAAAGATGTTTAAAAAGAGAAACAGGAAATCGTAAAACCACATTTACCTTTGGTTTATATTTTCCATCTGATATAGAATTGGGATTTCTTTGGTGTGCTATTTGGTGCAACTCACAGTATTATCTTGTGTATGATGATGGTAGTATTGAACAAAGATATTAAATAAAGGAATGTGGATTCCGTCAGCCATATTGGATTGTCATGCATCATGAGTAAACCAGTGCACCTCAGACATTTTTCAGTAACTCCTGCAAACATGCCATGCATACTGAAAGATTTGTGCGCATAGTGCTCTGCACTGTCAGCAGCAAAATTGGGCTATTCCATGTCAAATCCACACTATCCCTGTGGAAGAGTTTGGAAATATCTTTCATAGGGGGAGTATGAATTTCAAAGGGAATAAACACATTAGAAGTTCCATTTGAAACTCACACTCTCTCAGTGGAAGATTCAGGTTGAATCTTTCTCATAGGGAGTATGAAATTCAAATGGAGCTGCCTAATGTGTTCCTCTGTTTGAAATTCATACTCCACCTGTGGAGGATATTTCCAAAATCTTATATTTCAAAATCTTCCACAAATGGAATAGCCGATTGCATTTCAAGCAAAATACAAACAGGTTCCTAAATGCTGACAATGAGTTGTTCTGAGTGCTTGGTAAAACGATTCAGAGAGGTATACAATATTCTCACTCCATGAAGAATAACATGCCATTACGTTTTGTTACCTGGAGAGATTTGATCATGTCTCACCTCCTTTTTCAACCAAATCGACGGTAATAACTCTTGTAGTGAGGGATCAACATTTAACCACAAATTGCCTCAGGCAAAAATCACTTCCTGGGAACCAAATACCGCACAAGGTCTTTTTTATGTAACTCATTGACCCATTTGTGTTAAAAACTGCCTCGAGCTATAATGACACCCTTGTGATCTGGTCAACTCATTGACAGATACAAAAGCGAATTCAATTTTTGATCAATTCTCTCCAGGTATTGAAACGTAATGCAATCATGGTGGATTCTAATACAAACATGGAGGATTCTAAACCAGTACAATTCCCATGGCAGTAAATACATAAAATGATTTGCTAATGGTTAAAGGAGCATTTCTTGATCCACAGCCTCACCCCCCCACATGCTGCAAAAAAGTTGATATTTTTATGGCAACAGAAACCTAGGACTGCATAATGAATGTGTACATAACCTTTCATGAAGATTGGGTCGTTTGACATGGACATTGTCTAATTGGTATTTTAATTACAATCACAGTGGCTATGGGGCTCTGTAATATATGCATTAAGTTCAATGTCTGAATTAACTGAAATTTTGGAAATTTTTCATGGATATCTATTGAACCATACTGTAAAAAGAGGATGTCAGGATCATGGGATGCTTCTGTAAGGCCTAAAAAAGAAAATTGTTTGATTGGCGTAACATAAAAAACAATTTAGGGTAGGTCGGTCGGCATTTTTTTTTTTTTTTAAAATTTTTTTTACACACATTTTAAGCTGTAAATTGCGTAAATTGGAACTTTTTTTACATTTTTTTTTAAATTTCAATTTTTTACAAAATTTTTACATTTTTTTTGCAAAAATATAAGAAAAAAGTCTAGGGTCAGGCCTATTTTTAGGGTCGGTCAGGTTACGCCAATCAAACAATTTTTTAAGGCTTAATAAAGGTTTTCAGTGTTGGAACACCCAAGTTGAGTCCATCTTAGTGCAGAAATCTGAGAGAGAGATTCCTTTATTTTGACCCATTTCTATTATTTTATGCTGTGATTATCACAAGTAACTGATGTATAGCAACTGAACATGGTTCCATTTGAGAAGGTATACTGGGCAATATCAAATATCTAAATAAGCTGTGAATGTAAGGTATCAAAGGTGGTGATTATAATTGGATGAATGTCAAGCAAGTGAACTTTGCCTCCTGTTTACCCCCATAGCTTGCGTATATAGCCTAACCCTGCCTTACCAAAATGGCATTAAAAAACCACGCCACAAATGTTTATGTAATAATTTTAGTACTTTTGTAATATTTATAATATTAGTCAGATATTTTTACAGATATTTATTGGTAGGGGCACCTAAGGTGTTTTTCCCCTGTGCAAAGGTGTATGTATATTAATTATAAATTACTGTAGCATAGTGTAAATATCTATATCACATATATATATACATATATATATATTGGAAATGGGAATGTTACACTTTTTGATGGTGTTATATCGGGTGTAACATAGTGTTTCTTCTAGTATCACCAAATGCATAACTAAAGCAAATTTATTTCATTGTTTCGTCTTTGTACAAATTTGTTTCCTTTTGAATTATTGACAATATATATCGGAGAGCATGTTATGCATTATGTGATACTGGGAGCGACGGCTAAAGACGTTACTTGAATTCTTGTGATGTCCTCTATTTTCTGAGGCAGAGCTATTAATATTGTGTGCCATGGCAAAGCTGTAGCTGCCGAGCTTATTTATTTTTGAGGGTCACTCATGGTGCTACTGACATTTTTTTCCCCAAGATTTGAATTTTTTGTTGTTGTCTTTGCTTGGATTGAAGTTTTGGACTGCTTACAAAAATCCTTCCATTAATACCGACTCACAAAATTATGTACATAATTATATTAATTAGTGAAATTATTGATTATAAATTACTTGATTTGTTACTTGTTATGCACAAGTTTAGAAACAATTTGGGAAAATGTTAGTAAAAAGTAGGAAGGGATAAGAGGTGAAACTTGCGGAAAGAAAGAGATGTAAAAACCAAGACCTGGATTTGATAAACGAGTAGCAGCTGAACCAGTTTTGCCAGATTGAAAAAAAAAAATGAAAAAAAACACTTGCCAACTAACTGGTGGTTTGAATTTGCAAATTTACTTGCTGATTTTGTTCCTCTTTCTTTGTTGTACATATTTTTTGAACATAATTGGTTCTACATCTCAGGTCAATGCAATTATTATTATTTAGGGCACCCTCTATGTAAAGGAGACTTGCAGTACTCAACTTTTTGAATGCACAAACTTTACGTCATAACAAATTGGTGGATGTTAACAACGTCCTCTATATTCCCTAGGGATTTGTTATCTGGTCTGCAACTAGGTGGGATTTAACTAGCTATGGATGCTTTAATATCGAATGACCACATGGAAAAAAAGCGCAGTGATTTATAGTGCGCTACGCACAGGCACAACGCCTAGACGTTGATCCACAAGCCTCAGCACACTTTACATGAAAAGAGTGTGAATTTCAAATTGGTTACCTGACTGGGTGACTCCACCTGAAATCTACACCCCCTATGTTGGAGATGATTAAGGTTGTGTCTTTCATAGGGGGTGTATGGATTTCAACTGGAATTGCACATGTGGGAGTAATACAAATTATAGCGAAGTCAGCATATGTACACTTGATATTATGCATGCAGATAGTTGAGTATTCGCGGTCTTGTGTCTTAGACTTTAGAAGGGGCCCTGCAGTAGCAATGTTAATTTTTATCGCAAACTACTCTTCAAGAATGGTACATATCATTACGTTTGAAGAGGTGTGTGTGCTATATCCTCCTTGTGGTTTATTTCTTGAAATTACGTTTGTTTGTTTGTCTTTCACATAAAAAGATCCATTAACGCATTGTTTTTGCTATGTGTATATGAATGCCGCATCCATGTGCAGACCGCTAAATAGGCAAATATGAAGGAATACTCATGACTATAAATACTGTATGTACAATTTTTCATAAGCTTTGTCAATGCCATATTCTCTATGTATTATAATAATGTACTATGTTGCACAGGAGAGAATGAAAGTGCCTCTTCTTCTACAAAAGTTTAAAAATTGAATGGTGTATTCACAGTAATTTACATACATTTACATAAATTTGCTATCATATGTTGTAAACTTAATTGGGATGTACTCCAAAAATTCTTTGCCATTCTGTAATTATATAAATTGGGCATCTGTAAAAAAATAATCATTGTTTTGGGCATATCACTATTGGTTTTGAACCTTATTTTCAATACATATTTTCTGCATATAAAATTATCATTTCAATTTATCTTGATTTTTGCTCATGGGAGAAGCTCTACAAAAAGGTGATGAAATGCTTTTCAATTTAATCAACAGCATGGAACACAGAAAGATTTCCTGCATTCGCCACTTGCACGGTTCCGCCATTATGCACTATATGCGGGGAGAGCCTCGAACTGGCAGCATCCATGAAAGGAAGAATTACGTAACCTTACACAGAATGTTATGACTGGTTCAATTCCCATTCATGTATGCTGCCAGTTCGAGGCTCTCCCCGCACATAGTGCATAATGGCGGAACCGTGCAAGTGGCGAATTGGCTGCTGGCACACAAAAGGGTTAAATGCTTTTATTTTATCTCAGCAGTTAAACCTTTGTGTGCGCCAAGCAGCTCATGCAGTTAACATTTGTATACTCTAAGCAGTTGTGATGATGATAAGGGAAATTTAGTAATTTTCAGTGGGCATGGGGTGTATCAACTATGACTTAATAGTTTTGAACACAATATCAGAAACAAATGTTCATAATTAAGCACCATACAAAACTCATACTCAACGAGGACCATCAAATTATACAGTACATACATGTACAGTTGCTGAACTGCGACTCTTCAGTTTGGAATGCATGAAAGATTTAAGAAGAAGCAAAAAGTGTTTTTTGGTTACACCCTGTAGCTTGTTGAAACTGGCAATAAATGTGCACATGCAATGCTAATTTAATATATTAAGCACATTTATTTGTTTGAGTACTAATGTATTATGTAAAATAACATACCTAAACTTTCAACATATTTGACAGCATTATACTGTCATGAAATAGGTGTTAATCTGCGATACTTGAAGACATCAACATGGCAAATTTCTGCAAAGAAATTGTTCTCTATGGTGTCATTGTGGGGTCAAAGGTTAATATTAGATAAATATTTAAGCAGTGTTTTTGTTGCTTCTATATACTTCATTCATTGAACTTCAAAAACTTGAATTCAGTACCAAATGCCTGTGTGTTTCATTTTGTTATGTCTGTATAATTCTGAAGAAAAAATGTATTAATATTATGCCATCTTTTCATCATTCATTCTGTATCAAGAATTTTGGGCTGTGAATGAAGTATATAATAGTTAATATGTATCCATGTTCTGTACAGATCATTATGAGACTTCAAAATCTTTGTAATAGTGGGGTTATATACATAGTGGTTAAAATATGCACCAACATTGTTTCGCGTCAGGCATTTACACCGGTGTGTCCAGAATCTGTTCCTGCGGGGGGCTCAGAGGGGCTTTCAGAGTTATGCAGGGGGCTTAATGGCTAAAATCGCCAAAAAACAGCCAAAACATGCCACTGATTTAGTACAAAATATTGATTAAAAGCTGGACTGCTGGAAGTAAAGTGTAGATTCTATACTATACTATACCCTCAATTCAGATTCACTGGGGTCTACTTCTGATTTCAAGAAAAATATCAATCATTTCAGATTCCTTAATGTGCAAAGTCACAGGCAAAGAAAACATAGGCTTTTTAAACAAGATACTTTCAGGTTAAGATACTTAACTTTACCCTATATTGTGTGTAGGATATATTTAATTTGTTCCCATATGGTATACACTGCAACGCCCTAACATAAAATTGTAACTAATAACCATGGTTACCAGCCCATAATTTGGTAGCCCAATTGAGGCAATTTTTAAACACTTTGGTCATTATTATTTTTTGACATGTCCTTTACCATAGAGACCAATCATAGTAAATATTGGGTGACTTTTTGACATGCACTATGATATTTGGTCATAATCCTTTCTCACAGTAGTTAAGAGAGCAAAATGGGTTAACTTTAGGTAATTGGGTAGAAAATATTGTCATCCCTTCTAATTTAAAAAAGTAGCGCCATATCAATTTTCATACCTTAATCCTCTCCACGGGTGTGTCGACTACAGACGACAAAGTTTAAATGAAAATTTCAAAATTGTACATTTTCATGACTATATTTGGAATCAGCATGACAAATGCATTAAAATGAGTACAAACAAGCCTGGTATTAGTTTTGTGGTTCTTGAGATAGTTCTTGATATTTTGAGAGAATATCTCAAAACTTTTATGTTGAAGCCTATGGCTAGCATGCAGAGCATTAATTCTTACTGAAACGCTATTTACAAAATAGCATGTTGCCATCATTTCAAATGACAGACACTATGTACATAACCGTCACAAAGATTTTGTTGTTCTCTATAATAATGCATACAGCATCACACTAATTTGCATATTGTGTTTGCATTATAATGCATTATTAATTAACGCTATGTAATGTACTTTGTAATTACGTTGTATTATACTTTCAAAATACACTGCTTGTTAACTTATTTCTCATTGTTTAATTGCATAGGGCTATTCCAGTTGAAATCCTTACACTTCCTATGGAAGACATAACTTTAATCTTCCACACAGGGAGTGTGGATTTCAAATGTAGTTACCTGAATGGGTGACTCCATTTGAAATCTACACCCCCTATGTGGGAGATTAATGTCATGTTTTCCGTAGGGGTGTATGGATTTCAATCGGAATAGCCCGTTATCATTTTAGCATGGTTTAATAAAATTTTTATCAATTAGATCACTTTAGTTTCTTGACTAATTTAGACAAAACAATGGTACAATCCTGAAATTTAATCTTTTTTGAAACATAAAAAATATATTTTTTATCAAATAAGAAATGTTTAATTGAGCTATTCCAGCTGAAATCCCTACACCCCCTATGAAAGACATGACTTTCATCTCCTGTACAGGGGTGCAGATGTCAAATGGAGTCAATCATTCATGTAACCCCATGTGAAATTCACACAACCTGTGTAAAAGTTACAAGTCATGTCTTCCATAGGGGGTGTATGGATTTCAACTGGATTAGCCCATTTAGTCCCTGATCAGTGTTCTATATCTTTACATTTAGTTTCCATTCTTGACCATATAAACAAATATATCAAATATATTTAACGAAGCAAAAGATATATACTGTTTAAGTATTAGGAGGTTGTATATTCAAATGAATATTAATTTAGAAAGTATACTTTAGCAAACATCTTTTCCCTTCAGATAGGAGATGCAATATGCAGCAACAATATCCATCCTATTTTCATATCAAATATTGGATGTCAGCCTTTTGCAGAAAAGTCAGGTGTCAGCTTAAAATTAAATTTTACAGTGGGTTTGTACCCACTCAGTTGATTTCATTTCAATTGGGTAAAAATGCACAAGGTAAGTGGCATTTATCATAACACAAAACCTTAATTTGTATTTATTAATACTTTGTAGCAGAAATACTTCATGATTTTATCATGTAAATTTGTATCAAATTTAGATCATGGTAAATCAGAAAAATGAATCTAGGTATGTGTTGATAGCTCCTAATAATATAAAGTTAAACATAACCTTCACTTTAAACTTTATCTGAAGTAAAGATTATGATATGAAACATGCGCAAAATTCAATATAACCTGTAGACTCTAATCTACAATGACATGTTTAAAACAACAAGGTTGTTGTGTGTTGAAGCTACTTTGTGCCACCAGTTCAAATTTAAAAAGTCATTTTTTCCATCTCGCTATCCATGATTGAGCACATCTGTTTTACTAATCTTAGTATCCTATGGTAATGTATATAACACAAGCTTGCATTTTCCAATATCAGTATTCTTTTGTGTTAGATACATTATTATGATGATCAAAGGTTAGACATGCATGTGATGGCTCTCAGGGTTTGACTACACAAACTGTCATCATAAAATATCACAAAATATGGAAGACTTTGAAATGAGATTATTTGGAAGTGTTTCTGTGGCCGGTAAATCTGACTATGTCTAATATACTGTGAAAAATAACTTTACATTTTTCAAAATCTTTGACCTACAATAAGCAAACTCTAAAATACAGCATTTGAGTACAGTGCATCATACCTGGAAAACTGTATACTGTTTATCGCAGACTGGTGGCCATATGATTGGTTAATGCTTGCCATAATGCATGCATGCAGAGATCATATCACTTTTCAATATATGGTCATTGCTGACTAAACCAGTATCTTTCATATTTGAAGTGAGGATAATATAACATATACTGCATTCAAGTAAACAAACACCACAATTATTGGTAACAAAACAACAAAGAAATAGAATTGTGGCAGTTGCATATAATTTGTGTGAAGGCTAATAAGATTGTAAGATACTAAATAAACTAAATGCTTGGTTTGATCTGCTTAAAAGTGATGACATCTAATATGGAAAAATATAACATATTTATCGCTTCTTTTTGGCTGTTTTAACTATCAAATATAGGTAGATATTCCAATTTCTTAGGGTCCACTTAGAATAATTGATTATAACACTATATTTGGATTCAATTAGAGACCATTTTGAAAAATAAAACAGTATGATGATATGAACAACAAAAAAATGTTTGTTTTAACATTTTGAAAACTCATTTAGAAATTTGTATGGTCAAATTTGATTACTTAATGTTACTGATGAATGTTAATAAGTGTTTCTATATTATTATTATATCATTATTCCCAATGTATTAACCAACCAGTCCATATTATTAACTACGTTTTAGCTTGCTTCTAATTCCACCAATGATCCCATTTCTGATCATGTTATTCAAAAAATAAATTGTATACTGCCATGTAAAACAATTACCATATTCGTACACTTTTTGTGCAATTGTTAAGTTGTGCTATATGTTTATTTTTCTTTCTGATTCGGCTTTCTTCATATTTGTGTTTATTTTTTTTGTAATATATATTCAGTATATACAGGGTTGTTTATAATTATAATTAGCAGGCTGTGGTCATGGTCTGGGCTATTATTATTAGGATGAAACCGGTACTAAAAAAATGCATTTACAAATTGAGAATGTAAGTATGTTGAATTCAGCAATGATATTTATGAAGCTGAGCTTATTTTTTAAGTTCTATTTGCCAAGTGGTATAAGAAAAACTATATGCCGTTATCTTTTAATTTTTCCTTCATAAAAAACAATTTGTTATATTGTAACACCACATATTCCAACAAAAAGTGAACATTATAACACAGCTATAGTTGTCATACTACTTCTCTCATATGGTACAATAGTAGTTTATGATCACTTAAAAATGGTCATATTTTTTTTAAACGGTTTCCTCTAGTATCTTAATCTCACTACTAAAAAAATGAATAAAGAAGTAAATAAATGCTGCCGTGTTGACGATATACCATAATCGGTTAGTTACTTTTTGTAGGCAGCCGTGTACAATAGGTCAACACAGGTCTACAAACTTTCTTAAGAGTTGGACAAATTTGTTAAAACAAGGTTAGTTTGCAGACAGCTGTGGGCGTGACCTACTTGTTGCAGTGTTCTATTCAATTCCATTGTAGAACCAGTATGAAATAGACTGATTATAGACAACAGGCTAGGTATCTTTGGCTTATCGTATGACTCCCCATCCAAGCTATATGTAGGCCAGCAGTGTAGCATTAAGCTTATTTGTAGACTAGTATGTAAATTAGATTATGCAGCACATAATATTTATTCACTTTCTTTCCAAGGGGAGGACAAATCAGTCAATTTTAAATCATTTTTTAAAAACTTATTCATAATTGGACAAAAACTATTTGTGATGTATAAAGTTTGAAATAAAAACACAAAAGTTTCTTATTTTCTGCTGTTTTTATTTTCAGCAGTACTATTTCTGCATCTGTATTGTGCAAAGAAAACTATGTAAATATGATATTTGCATTATACCAAAAATGTTCATTAATGAGATGTAAAGAAGTCATTCCTATTAAGGATTATTTGCATTTGTGTGTTATTTATTCTTACCATCTGTTTAACTACAGACTTATTATGTAAGATGGAACTTTAACAATTTCTTGGTGCCGGTCTAAGGTGTAGGCAAAATAAGATATTTCTTCACATACTATAGAAAGAAATGGAGAGAGAGGCAGTGTATTCTGTCTACATGGGATTTTTTATTATTAGAGTTTGTTTCAGAAAAAAATTGTCATTGATTATAGTTGATATAATTTCACATATAAAAATCTATCGTTGCAATAAATGTGTATATTTGATTGCACAAAAACATGAAATCAGCATTTAATAAATACAAATGACATTATGTCACTATAATCATTTTTTCTGAAACACACTATAGGTAATCTCACCAGGCGTTAATGCCTGACTCTTTTAATGATAATAACAATAATCTTCAGCTTTTCAAAAAAATGAAAGGGAAATTGTCTCCCATTGAAATAGAGCATGTAGAAATCAGGTTAATACCTTCTAGTGTAGAATTGTAGCACTTAAATCGTCAGTCAGGCAGCCAGTTTGTACTCGTTTTTTCTCATCACAAACTTAATGGCCTGAGTTTCATGCCCAATAAATGTTTATAAGACTAAAAACTGATGCTTGTGTTGATGTCATTTATTCAAGTGTTGGATGTAATTTACTATTAGTAATAATTAGTCAGGTTTTTTTAACAGGTTCGCTATTGGACAAGTTTGGAACTGTCAAGCTTTTGCCAGGAGTAGCTCTGACTTCTTCAGGACTAAGTACCGGGTACCTAAGAATGAAACATGTAGGCTGCCCCTTGCCTACTGATGGCTCTGAAAAGAGCTGTTTTTACTGAAGATTGCCCCTTGTTAGCCTTGATCAAGACTTCCTCCTTCTTTTTCTCTATCCATGCCATGTACAGGACCCATGTATAATCAGTGGCATGGGCATCATTCCCGGGGGGACAGGGTTGTCCCCTCACCTTTCGGCAAAATTGCCCTTTTTTTTGTTCTTTTCAGCCACTTTTTGACAATTCAGGCCGAGTGTCCCCCCTACATTTCAAGCCGGATTGGTGCTAGTGATCAGTGGTAGTATCATATACTGGACTCCCTCAGATTGTTTTTGTATGATGAAGTACTGGCTAGCTTATGAGCTAGAGAGGAAGTGTGCCTAGTGGGCAGTTTGCTCACACACTAGACTACCCCTGCAGTGCACTAGGGGTGGGGTACGATGTATGATAAGAGAGTCCACTATCTGGCCTAGCAAGTCTAATGTCAAATAGATTTTTAATATGTTAAAGTTATGATGGTAAATAATTATTTTGAAAGAATAACTTCAAAATTTTGGAAAGAAACAGGAATTTTTTGAAGATGCGACAAAGCTTCCATGTAGTTTTCATTCACTAAGGACACCCAAGGACTTAAAGCAAGTCTAGCCTCTTGTTAACAGGGAATAAGCAGACTTCACCTATCTACTAATGTAAAAATTTTTGTTTTGTTTTTTAAGCCTAAAATTTCACCCAAAATAGCTCATTTCATCTCAGATAGTCCTGTATTTATAGTGTAAGATAATTAAGTTCATATGCACTGCAATGAGTATTTATAGTGCTAATTTAACCTAGGATATGGAGACTTTTCAACAGTACCCCCATTTAGTGGAAAAAGGTCATTGAACTTTGCATAAAGGGTTAAGTTTAAAATAACTCAAGCTTGTTCAAACTCACCATTGTGATCCTCTGGCAATAAGGATTCAAAAAAAGTATACTTTGACCTATCTATGACATACGGTTATAGAGTTATGGGCAACAGAGTAACATTGTAAACATCATAGGTCTTAAAAATGTTTGATGAAAGTGATCTCAAATTATTTCTATTATTTCTCTTGCTCCAAGTACTTTGAAAAACAATGTTTTAACTATCTAGGGTGCTTTTGTAGCCAGGTAACATAGCACTTGTCAAGGTCAGATCCTCAGATGGACTCAATAGAACTTAATGGGTATTGTCCTATTTTATTGTGTTACCCAAGGTAAAAAACGTCCTACATCCTTTTTCAACAAAATCCAGGCTTTTATTTTCGCTCCCTGTGGAGCCAAAATTAGACCATGACATCACAATGTTACCTCTTTACGCATAACTACATATAAATCGTACATCATAGCTCCCGGGTCAAGCTATACTTTTTCTGATTCTTTATGACTAGATTAACACATAAGTATTGTTTTTAACCAAGTCAGAGCAATTTTGAACTTGACCTGTGTAAAAGTTCAACAACATTTTCCAATCAAATAAAGGTGTGGTTGAAATGCCTCCATAGCCTATAATGATCAGCGCCATAAGTACTATATCTCTGCCAAATGCAGCAAATTTAACATGATTACGGGATTCTATTTGACTATTTTGCAACATCTGACATGGCAAAGTACAAAAGTGTGGCATATTTGATCTGGATATTGCAATATGCTGCACAAAATGAATTCGTTCAAAATTCATTCTACTCAAAATTTGTTCTCTGCATTGCCTTTTCAAAGGTTTCCTGTAATAATATGCCCCTATTTATAATATCCTATCAAATTTGCACCAAAACACGCATTTCATAGAATATCATTTTTCTTATTTGGCAGCTACACTATAAAACAAACTGTAGATAGCAAAATTTGCTAAATAGTTTGGATGACATTTTCTATCCTTCTTCTTTTATTGGTTTTTTTTTTTCATTCGTTTGATTTATTGACCTTTTTGATCCCTAATTTATGAGTTATTAAAGCCATATTATAACATTTGCTATTGAGGACGCCCTCACTGATTTTTTAAAATTCATTTTTTACACGATTATATTGTACTTTATTAAACCAATATACCCTGCAAAATTAAGACTCTAGGTGCTGTAGTTTTGTGAAAATCCGAGATTTTGAATAAAGCGCCGAACCGGCGCCTTATTATTACGATGGAATTATTAGTCGAACGCATACACGATGTTCATAACACACAGTCATGACAGTCCGTTACACGGCGTGCGGGACGGTGATCTACATTAACAAAGGGTCGTACCACAACATGACCGAAGGAGTGGTACGTATTGGCGACATACTGCGCTGGTAGTAAATTCCAATTTTCTTTGCTTTGCCGTAGTTGTTCGCTCAAAAATAAAGGGGATATATCTGACAGTAAAAACTAACATTTTATGTCAAAGAAATGCTGATCTATTTTGTATGATAATGTTATAATATTGCTTTAACCTAACCTTTTAGATTCATGTTTGATTTATTGACCTTTTTGATCCCTATTTTTGATTTACTGACCTTTTTGTACCTATTTTTGATTTAGTGACTTTTATGTGTATTTTTATTAACCTTTTTGATTCATATTCTTGTCTTAATGACTTTTTCTCTTAAAAGCCTCAAAACTCCCCCAAATGACACAAAGAAGGCAATTTCAACTTGCAGTCCTGTAATCTCCCCTTATTTATGATTTCATAACAAATTTGCACTAAAACACATTATTTTCATGAAATATGATTGGTCTCAATTTAGCAACTACATTACTCATTATCTACTGAAGATCCCACAATAATTAAAAGAGAAATAAGATGGCATTTTTGATTATTGGCTTTTCCCTCTAAATAAAAAGCCTCCCAATTTACCCCAAAAATGACACAAATAAGGTAATTTCAACTCAGTTAGCCCTGTAATATGCCCTTATTTATGATTTCATAACAAATTTGAACCAAACACACATTATTTCATAGAAAATCATTTCTCTCAATTTTGCAACTAATTTCAAAACTGCAACTTTTCTGACATGAGACATGACCGAATGCAACCATGCGACATTATTATTAAACCAGGTTTGTAGGACAAAATAAGCTACCAACAAAACTGTTATTTTCAAGTCCTAAGGGGCACTTGTGAACCCTTGATTAATTTTGGATCAATTTTACAAGACCTTGCAAAAAGCACTCACAAAATCAAACTTAATTCATTCATTCCAAGACAGTGGATGTATAAACGTCACTGCCTGGATTTTAATGTATAGCACATATACACAAATACATTTGTTCTGCCATATAATAAGCTGTAAATTATACATAGTACCATATTATAATTATTAGACTACAAAATCATTCAAGTACATGGAATGCTATTTTATTCACCTTTACACTTTTATAGTACGATTAGTATTGTCCTGCCTATAAATGTATAGAATATAATCTCTAATTTACATGACTAATTACATAATACTTAATACCTGCTGCAACTACTTTTCCCCCTTCAACCTTAGACCATGAAGACATGGACGGTCATATGAAATCTCACATTATGCCGAGTGAGCCTGAGACCATGTACTTTTTGCACCTGTTGGATTAGCGTGTTAGAAAAAGCGGCATTCAATCCAAGTACCCAATTTGTCTCTGACACAGTTACGACGGCGATATAAACTCGGTTATTGCAAAACAATTATAGTTACAGGAAATGCAATGGTAAAAAACTGCTTATTCGATTCAGTTTATATATATATATATTCACCGTTGCGATTTATCTAACAATATCTGTAACTGACATTAAATGAGTTTAACTTGTGTTATCTAAGCCCTGGTCTCCACATCATACTTGAGTGGATGAGAGTAGAGTTATTGACCTTTTGTCCAGTAAATCGATTTGTGGCAGATTTGACGACTATCTTGTCTTTGTGTTCAGGCAAGACTAGCATTGCTTCAAAGTATATGCCACAGATGACCCTGTGTCTTCATGGACCCAACAAAAGATGTATCATCATTCTACTCCCCCCTCAAATATTCAAAATGTATCATTCAAAGGCTGATACCTATCTGTTTCCTGTCATTATAGGCAAAATTATCACATCCAAATGCAATATTAAACAGGACTACCAATAAGTGTGCATGGAGAGAAAGGGCATGGCATTTATTCCAAATAAGTAATGCAGATTAATGCAGCAAATCTCTATGTTACATATTTTTGTTTCCCCGTTTTGGGGTGTTTTTTAGTTCCGTCTGGGTTTAAACTTCATATTTTGTCTTTGCACATGAGAATCCACTGGTTATGCCACTGTGCTTGGACAAGGGTGTGGAGTGTTTCAAATCCCCACAAATTAGTTACACCTACTCATTTGGCAAACAATATTTGTTGACACCTTACCGCAGGGGAAGCCAAACTGCAGCATATGGATTTTGGTACAGTTGCCATATTCATGCCACAAACATGACCTAAATGAGATTAAAAATTGTGAAAACGAGTCCTATCCATTGGACTATTTCAGTTGAAATCCATATGCCCCTATGGAAGACATGACCTTTATCCCCCACAAAGAGGGTGTAGACTTCAAAGAGAGTTACCTAGTTTCAGGCAAATTTGATATGTTCACTCCTTGCTTGGAAGATTAAGGTCAAGGAAGATTAAGGTCATGTCTTCCATAGGGTGTATGGATTTAAACTGGAATGGCCAATTCTGAGACTTCGATACCCTTTACTTTTGGGCTTTCCTCAAGATATACAGCAAATTTGGCACACTTCCCAAGACTTTGCGAAGCAATAATTTTGACACCCTCCCTTTTCTTCTAGTCCTGCCTTTCATTTATGATAAAGAGGAAAGCTGAATTAAACACTCCATTGCCAAGCAAGGAGCTATTGGTTTTTGACAAATGAGGCAACACAATTTTCCCTAAGCAACAAACGGTGATCTACCTTATTAGTTTAAAACTAATTGCTTGTCACTCAGCGAATGAGTATAAAGTCAGCTTAATCCTGCATTTGCAACTGTCCAACATCCAAGAACTCCCCACACACCAAAACTATGTGTATTTAAGGTAAAAAAGTAATAAATTGCACAAAATCATAAAATAACTATTAAATTTTACTCATGATGGCCAAGAAAAGAATAGTTCAATGTGATTAGAGATGATCCCCAATTACAATACAATACTTCAGCATAATTTTCAACAATTTAAAGATACACAGTACACAGGTAAAAATGCATCATGTAAATTTGGTCATAAGGATTAAAGAAGTGCACCAATTACTTTGAGAAATGAGAAAACAAGATTGAAGAAAAAAGATTTTTGATATTACTATTTCATCCTAACATTTCTGACAAATAATGACCATGAAGTACTTCTATACTTCCTCAAAAGAACTGTAAAAGTGGTAATTTTTGTGTGTGTAATTTTTTGTGCTTTTAAGGGCTCTGGTAGAACGTTTGGACAGTATTTTTGTGGGACATGAGAGCACATCAGACATATCGAATTGCATTCTGAATATGAAGAATGTCCTTCTGATATCAAAGAATTTTGATATATGAAATTCGCGATGTAATACACATTTTATAAGTAAATTTTATAAATCTTATAAAGCTGGGATGAAAAGCCAATGATCAATTGAAAATTTTGACCTTTCGTATTGAAGATTAGGATTTTTCCCCCAAAACACACCAAAAAAAAAGGTGTTTTTAGGAAAAAAAAATCAGATTTATTACTGAAAAAAAAATGTAAGATTAAAAATACCATAAGGATCAAATTTGATTATCAAATGGGAATTGATGTATGAAACATGAATTTAAATATATGAATATGCATAACCATTATTATAATATTAATAAAAATGCATTAAATAATTTCAAGAGCCACTAAAAACCCCTCAATGTGGCAAAGAGGGCAGAAATAAAAGTGGGAGAAGTTATGAAATCCATAAAATAAAGATAAAAAGAGCTAGGAAAAAAATATAATAAATAATGCAATGAAGTTAAACAATGGAAATTACAAAATGCAAAGAATACAGGAAAAAAAGTCTAGAGAAAGATAACAGGAAGAATTGAATGTATTAGATACAAACATAATAAATAATTTTGGATAAAATTGATTTATACTTATTACATACAATATAGTCAAACCAGCAATAGTTTACTGTATGACCATTACTGTGTGTATCAATCTACATACAAAATATAGGTTACTCCAATCATACAAAGAGTATTTCATATAAATAATGAGCTATTTACAATTTTTTCTTCAAATTTACATGTCTCCAAAGAATTAACTTGGGCAAAACTTGGCAACATGGAAGCAAAAATGGAAAGTTATTAGGATAAGAAATGATAACATATGAAGAGCTTTGTTGCAAAACCCCTTACATCCACTTTTGACTTTTTGAGAAAAACAGCTTTTTTTAATTGTGCAAGTATTACTTGCTCGATTTGATTCAATTTGGGTTTGGATAAAGTGTTGATGAATAGAAACTAAAAGAACAGGTTTGGTACAATTTTCAAGCCTTCCTATTTATTTTATTAATATTTTTATATCGAACCTTTTGTGGATGTAAGGGCTTTTGCAACAAAATAAATTTACCCCTTTTCTAGAAACCACCTTTGCAATCAAATTTAAGCCCATTTGTTTGCACTACATTATGTAACTTGACTAATGCTTTGAAAATCAAAAAGAAAAATTGAAATATCTCATTTACTTTTTTAATTATGAATTTTTAATTAACTTCGGGAAAATGGCATTTTTTTGGTATTTCCGAAGCTACACATTTTGTTAATTAAAATGATTTTTTTCAAACATAGTGACTCAAAAACAGTTCCTGTTGGTTTTATTAAGTAAAGAACATTCCATGCTACTATTATACATCAAAAAATTAAAACAAAACAATTCTATATTCATTTTAAGTTCAGATTTCCAGAAATTCCCTAAGATTTCTCAAACAGGAAATATAACGATACCTCCGGAAGGGAAGGTAGTATGGAGGTCAAACACCCACCAAAATGTGTATTTTTACCCACACTATAATACCATGCCAATAACTCAATTTCAGCCAAAAGTGGATGTAAGGGGTTTTGAAGCAAAGCTCTTCATATGCAGATATTGTAACATTTAACACAAAATAAATATCCTTTAACATTTTATCAAACTGTGAAATATCAGTACAACATAAGAAAAACATACAAAAAGAAACACCAATTTCTTTAACTTCAACAATGATTTCACAAAATCCATAAAACGATGGGTTAATATGGTATAACCTTCATGTAAGCCTTCAGAGTTAGCCTTGTACCAAGACAGGGATTATAATTATATAAAGCTTATGGAATAAAACTGTCTAATCCCTCTTAATAAAGTCTTGACAATAGGCTAAGCTCAAATGAAGGACAAATTGTCTATAATATGTTCTTCACTTTGTTACATTTCATCATTACTTTGCATTGCAAACATTTTTGAAACACAATTACAAAGGTTGAATATTTCATCCATCAAACTATACAAGTTTTGATTTCATCCATTCAACCTTCAGATCATTCTATAGCTACAAAAATCATCTTAAATTTGTAACAAAAATTCTCATGGTTGCATGCAATATCAACAATACACAAGATGTTGGTACTGGCCCTATGTATGTATAATTATTTCTATCAGTCAGTGCTACCAACACCTTCAGCATAAAAACATTGTCAATTACTGTACACTACGACTGCAAGAATTTTATACATAATTTATTCCATTTCCAATAGTGCTGTCACCCAGAATAGGATTTTGTTTTATGTTGACACGCAGGAATAATTCAAATCCCAACTTAGCAATGATGTCAATATTTATTTGCATCACTGAGAAACAAAAGAGCAATGGTCTTCTCCTGGGCTTTTATCATAATTGCTCTGGAAATGGAATGTAAACTCAACTGAGCTGAATATGTGTCTGCAACAGTAGGTGGTCAGGGACAATGCGCTATTTCAGTTGAAATCCATCCACCACCTATGGAAGACATGACCTTAATCTCCCACACAAGGAGTGACTTTTAAATGGAGTCACCCATTCAGATAATCCCATTTGAAATTCACACTCCCTGTATGGAAGATTAAGGTCAAGTCTTCCATATGGTGTATGGATTCAACTGGAATAGCCCTATATTATTCTTTGATATAATTTTTGATATTCATTAAAATTGCAATTTTAACCAAGTATTACTTCTCAGATTATACAACTACAGTGAGAATTTCATTAGAATGAAAGCAGCAGTACGTAATCGTATTTCAAAGGACAAAATGTGGACGGTGCGACAATACTGACCAAATCAATCAAAAGACATCGGGAATACCGGCCAATCAGGAATGAGATGGATTCATTTCCACACATGAACAGAGTGTTTGTCATGCTGTGCTCATTCTGAAATTCTTACTGAAAGTATTATTACTTTTCAGAGTTTACTTATCAACATGTCGGAATCTGTCCCATGTCAACATGTTAACATCCCATCATGATGATGACAGCACTATTTCCCAGTGAGGTAAAAAAAGCACTCATTTCCCAAATTTGGGTAGGCTTGGCAGTGAAAGTTATGCAAATAGCTACTTGGTTAGTAGTCTCAGCTTTGCTAAATCAAAACTTCTTACAGACAGCTACAGATTAGAAAAAGAACATGCACCAATATATTATCTGCACCAGTAAAGAGGTAAGCAGCTAATGCGTCTATTTCATTGGCAACACTAAGCAAGTAGCTTCATTGTGTAGCAGGTCAAATGATGCGTTTGTAACACTGAGGACACTAATGGATGAAATCAACTCGACCGGCGGTTCCATCCTGTTTCTATCGTTCTAAACAAATGAAACCAGATGGAACCGGGCAGAACCGGCGTTCATCTCTACGCCAAGTACAATATGAAAATATATTGTGTACAGTCTGTCTTGTCTCAAGTTGAGAGTAACGCCATGTTGGTGGCAGATCTATGCGTTTACACGGTTATGTTACTCTCAACTTGAGACGAGACAGAATATAGTGTAACCATCTACCGCAATATAATACTATTACAACATATCATTCCCTTTCAGAACCAAAAGAAACAAACACATCTCTGATAATTATGAGAAAGTGTTAATAAGTTTGCATTGGTTCTTCATAAATCATCAACCTACAACATGTGTGTTACATTGGCAACTTACACTTTTCATTAAATTTCAACAAATCTGCAATAATATTCTCCAATTTATACAAATGAAATCAAAAATAAAAAGTTACAATCTAGCCTTATTGCTTACCTGACACATTCCCAAATTAATGCCCAAACATTAAAACAATCATAATTATGACAAAATAAATGTTAAAATAGCGAGAGACTTACAATTTACTCCTCACACCCATCCTCATATTCCCTTTAGCAAATGTGGATATAATGGGTTATCATGTGCAGCACAGTTGTATTCAGCCCAGGGGCATAGCCTGGATTTAATATTTTTGGGGGGGTGGGCAGATTTTGAAAACGTGGACCTTTTTCTCAAGAGTAGACCTGTTCCAAAAATTTTTGAATTTTTTTGATCAAGAAAGCATTTAAGAACCTAATTTTGATGAAAAAAGGAATAAGAAACCTGCACGTAAAGCGGGCCTTTTTGGCCTTTGGCGATTGGGGTGCGCTCCTGGCTATACCCCTGATTCACCCCACGTGAGTTACTCAACAGCAGGACAATAGCTTGTAAACTCTTGCGCACAGTGCTTTCATATTCACATCTTTACTAAACATTGTATTTTCTTTGCTCCAAAATGTTTAAGTCAAAAGTAGCCTACTCTACGTTTGAGGCAAGAGAACAGAAATTTGCAATGCTGGCATCATATGGAAAGGGAAAATATGTTTGGTGGAGTTAATTTCAAGATATGGACCGAATCAGATATGAAAAGAAAGTAAAACAAAATAACTACAAATTTGTGATTCTTTACGCAAAGCATCGACCACAATACATCGACTGTGATGCGCGTTGTTGTAAACAATTCATGATTTTTTTAAACCATTTGAAAGAAAATATTTGTGAAAAAACATAAAAATAAGCAAATTAGCTCATTATTATAAAACAAACTTGTAAATTACGACCCCAAAAAAGTAGTCAAGGGTTTCTGACCATGGCCCACCTATCCTAGAATATTTGATGTCAATCTGCCTATCCATTTTAGAGATACATCATCCAGACGGATAACATTGCAAATACTTATGGCATAAAACAAATTTACCAATTTATTAAAAATAAAAATAAATATTTGCCAAATCATTTCATATTGATTTCAAAAGCAGACACATCAAGGGAATGACATTACACAGGGAAGGAAACGATATATAAAGCCAATATACATATTGAATAAAAAACACATCCATACACTCAAATACAAGAATCTTGCCATTTTTTGAATTTGTATTTTTAAGAATGAGAAAATTTGTCGCAAGAAATTGTTAAATTTTGTTAATTTTAAATTTTATCTGAAAAGGAAATAAATAGAATTGAAGTTATAATATAAAAAGATCATTGTACTGATTTTTCTTTCACCATCGTGAAATTTATGAAATTTATCTAATAAATTATCGTATAAGAGGTATATTTTCATTTCAGTAGGACAATAATTCCTCGTTTCAAAGAAGCAATTAATTAACTAATCAACACGCATGATCAACATAACATTCCGAAAAATTCTCATATCTCACACACGACTTAGACAACAGTGTATAGATGGGAATTAGAGAGCACCAACAAACATCTGTGTCCCTTACTGCTACGATTCTTCTTTTACTGCACTCTCAGCATTGGTCAAATCAGAGGGGGTAGCAGCAGTAGCTAGAGCACCAGCCATGGCAGCTTCTGTTGAGGATGTTGTCTTCATTGCAGCTGTGTGTGGAGGCAGGTCAGTGGTGGGGGTGCCAGCACCCGATAGAGGCACCAGTTTACTTAACCGTACCACTTCTTCTGAAAGCATTTCAATGTCCTGCAAGGGGAGAATAAATCATGGAGATTTAATACATTTGAATGAATCATATGAATGTTGAGGAAAGATTGCCTATTCCTATGAATGAAACTAGTTTAGTTAGAGAGAGGTTTAACATTTTTCCTTATACGCTTACAAACATTGATGTTGTTTTGATCCATTTCTAGTCTTGTTTTGTGGCGAGGAGAAGGTAAGGTTTATATATTAACTATATTTTGTTCGGCTTATAATTGGCAAAAAATGAGACTCGGAACATTCTGTATTGATATAGAATGGTGTTCATGCAGTTGGGTGCATCAGTTACACTACTTGTGCACTACATAATGCGTGATGTAAATTTATACAACCGTAAGTTGGGACTTTATTGACACATTAAGTAATAAAAACCAAAGAATTTTTTGCCAATTATAAAGCCTGTAATTTGTGATTACAGAAAACATACATCATGTAAGTGAAATCATTTACATGATATTCATAAGATATTAATAATATACAATGCAAGTGAAGGGTGGTCTTCTTAGAGTGCCCATATTTATATCGATAACATTAGTAATATTTAGGATAGTTTGTATTTCTGCACATTTGCTATAATGTAAATCATAACTGAATTGCAATTATAACAATAAAGCTTACTGTAGACTTCACTCACTTCCTAATAATAGAAAGTTTTAGTAAGTTTACTGCTTCCTACCTTTTGTAGGTGCATATTCTTTGTTAACGTTTCCTCCAGCATGACTTGTAGTTTCTGATTCATTTCTTTCTGACTTATTTCAGAATCATCATTTTTCACAAAGTCTACAATTTTATTACGTAATGCCGTCTTCTTGTCAACAGGTGGCGCCGACTTGCTAGGATCTGTAAAAAAAGTTTGGTTGAAATCCTCAAAAATAATCCTTGATAAGAAGATATGTACAAAGTTAACTTTCCAATGGACACACTATTGAAAAATTGGTCGATTGATTGATGGTGTCGGACATGTTTTTTTAGATCGTCTAATACGGAGTACCAAAAACCTCAAATTTTACACTTTGGCTGCTGAAATTGACATCATCATCACATCTAGATATCAAAGCTTCTCACCAGACAACATCATGAGTGGAGATAAAGCTGTGGAAACAAGGCAAATGAAGAAAAAAGATATTTTCAAAATCATCTCTGCCTGACCAAGATGGCGCCCATGGCACCGAACCCGGTACGGCAAAGGCCACTCCACAATCTAAGCTAGCCAGCCAACTTAAGTCATTGCTAACATCAGACCCTGAACTAGGCGGACATGATTGCAGCCTGCATTATTGGTTCACCACCACTACTAAAAACGGTCTCTGAAAAGTTGAAAGAGGCCTTGAAAGATGAGATGGCTGAGGAAGTTAAGCAAGATGTGTATGCATCAGTGTCTTTCGACATCAAGAGGCAAGATGATACCATCGATGACCTGCAAATCCAAGTTCACCAAGCAGCCATGCAAGAAGACAGCCTAGAAACCAAGCTCGAAAATCTGGAGCAATATTCTAGGAGAAACTGCCCGTTACTCCATGGCATCCCAGAAAAAACAAAGGAGTCTACTGACCAGATCATCATGGATACTATCAGTGAGCGTCTTAATATCAAAATTGATGAACGAAATCTTGACCGTACACATTGTCTTGGTCCTATCACTCAAATTGCGCTAACACTGATAATGAGAACACGCCCTAGGCCGATAATTACGAAGTTCTGCAGCTACAACATCAAGATCTTCACAACCAAAAGCAAGCTAAAAAAACAGGTATCGTGATTACAGAAAATTGTGACTCCTAAACGTGGAGCACTATTGAAAGCTACCAAAGCCATTGGAGACGTGAAAGCTGCCTGGACTATTGATGGGAAAATTCACTGCATCACTATTATAGCAATAAACGTGTTACCATCAACTCCCAAAGCGACTTGGACAACATGTAAGTGAATTTTTTGCTAAATATTATCAGCAACCGGTTGTAATCTCGTTTGCGCCTTGTAGGCAGATTATCACATTTACATTTCATTGTTCTTGCCCTGCAGAACTATTTATCATGTTAAATTACCATTGCAATATCTTCGTTTATAGTTAACTGCAATGTAGGTTATAACTTTATAACTCATTATAGGCCTATAGACTGCATGTGCAATGCTTATGCTATCACTCAGGCTAAATATATTTTTGTTACTATTGTATTACTTATGCCATGCCCGAACCATTATTATAATGGGATTTTACAACCCATTTACACCTACTGTGTAGGTTTGGTTGTTATTTTCACCATCATTACCTATTGATTTACTATTGAAAGCATAGCCGCTCTTGTGATAATAAGTTTATACCTTAAACCCACAACGCTTTGTCAAGAATAACTATGACAAGAGAGCTAGTGTAACCGAAATGCTAAAGAACTCAAACTGGTCATAACTACAGCAAAGACGTTAGATAGCAAGACTGTCAACTTTCCAGAAAGCATACCAGGGTTACCTGTCCATACCTATCCGAACATTGCTACGCCCGGTCACACGTACAACACATCGCTCACACAGCTAAGCATTTATTGAAGTACAATCATCTAAAGACTGTTATAAGCACTCTTTTCTACCTAGGACTCTTAAGGAGTGGAACAGTTTGCCAGAGGAGATAGTAAATATCGAAGACCCCAAACAATTCAAGACACAAGTCATTAACTACCAGTAACTTAGCATGTGCGCACACCACAACCCAGTTCGTATTCCTCACCAGGGGTGTTGAACTGTATACAAAGAAGGCGGCGGCACATATCTTACAAATGTATTTATTATCCTTCTATAATTTTGTTTATCATTTATTATTTAATACTAACTTTTGTAAAGGGTGCCACAACAACTCGCTCTGCATTTCAGTGGCATCCTCATCATTTTTACCATATTATACAATGTTTGTAAAAGCTTTTTTTATATTGTATTTGCATAGATGGAATTTGATGAAATAAAACTGAATTGAACTGAACTATACGATACTATATTATGATCAGCTCATAATAGGTGGAACTCATAACATCTTGTATTGATATAGAACACACAGCAGGATGCAGCACATGGGCGAACTGCGCTTTGCATATCGACACACGCTTTTGTGAATGTATTATGTATACGGGCATAGGTTGGGACTTTACTGACATGCGTAGTAACCAAAATTGAGTAATTCTCGACTATTACGAGATGATCAAAGTATACAACTTGTGTCATGCACACAAATCTACACAACAACATGGGGACAATTTGGTCATAGCTGTTAATCAGGTGAGCATGTTTAACACATTTCATGCCTTTGTCAATTGTTTTAATTTTGGTGTAAATGATACTGCATTACCTTTTACATATTAAACAATGAGCTAACCTTGGTTGACCTCTGACCCCAAATTTGAGAAAATTAGCTAACCTTGGTTGACCTCTAACCCCAAATATTAAACAATGAGCTAACCTTGGTTGAATTCTGACCCCAAATATTAAACAATGAGCTAACCTTGGTTGACCTCTGACCCCAAATATTAAACAATGAGCTAACCTTGGTTGACCCCTGACCCCAAATATATGTCCATCCATATCTTACCTATGAGTTTCCTTTCCATAACATGGGCTTCAATTATTGCACTTTTCTTGAGCAGGTCATCTGCCATACATGAGTTGCTTTCTTCTAAATGCCGTACCTGGTGAAGGAAGTAATTATTGTACAAATATGACATTAACAAACAATGATCAACCTTCATTTGTTACAAGGGTCCAGGACATTTTATTCCTTTCAGGGGGTACTACACCCATGTGGTAAATTTGTGACTATTTTTGCATTTTTCTCAAAAATAATAACACACTGGTAACAAAAGTTATGTATATTATTGGGGCAAGGAATCCAATTACTACACTGAAATTTCAGTGACTCAAGACAAGCAGTTCAGTATATATGATAGGAAATGAGGTACATCCCAGCGGTACCTTATTTCTTATCATAAATAACTAACCGCTTGTCTTGGGTCACTGAAATTCCAGTGTAGTAATTGGATTCGGTGCCCCTATAATAAACATAACGGTTGTTACGAGGGGGTTATTAGTTTTGGAGACAAATGCACAAATAGACACAAATTTATCGAGGGTGTAGTACCCACTTAAGTAACCCATAGTTCAGTTAATTTCATGATGTGTTCCTGCAATAAGTCACTCTCGGTAAATTCCATAAGAATGTGGGTTTGAACCCCACATATATGTCACATTGATATGCACATCATTTATTTCAACCCATTGACGTCACTGCCACATCAGGGTGAAAAATGGTATAGCCATTATACCCTGGTCACTATCTTAACAAAAATGGACCAAAAAACAAAAATTGCTCACTAAATAATAATAGGTCCTCCTGGCCAAATTCCCTGCTGAGTATAATCCATGCCACATGCCTGTGTAAATGTCAAATCCCTCTTTCCATGTTATATTATGTGTATACAACATGACTGGTCAGTGGTCACTAGCCTTGTATGTCAAGAGGGCTGTTAATTGGTCAGTGTCTTAAGGGGGATTTGAAGTAAGTCACATCACAGCAGTATACTCACTTCTATAGTTAAGAAGAATTTGTATGTCTTTTTAGATCGAACCAGAGTATACTTTCCTTCAACCACACATGATGTGACTAACTTTACTCTCTTTCCACAGAAGTACACATTAGATGATGCTCTTGGTCAAAATAAATATCCCTACTCACTGCAGAGTAACTAGAGAACAATTGTACATATAATTTTCTCCATTTTTTTCCCCTAAAATGTGATTAAAAATCTTAATGATATTTAGCAGTTGTGAAGCTATGAATGTCTTCATTTCTTAGTATGAGTCACAAAAATACCTTACTGCAAAAATAAGCTAAGTTACATAACACTATGCAATTTTGACTCCTGCTGAGAACAGTAAGGAAGATATTTTTTGACCATGCCTAAATAACTTGCTATAAATGACCTACCTTTTCTTCCAGTGACCATTTTTCTTGTTGTAATTCTGTCAATCTAGCTATTAATTCTGTAGTCTCTTCACTCAATGACACACTAGGTATATTCATTGAGCCATCTGGGGACTGCAAAGAAGACCACAGGTCATCAGTGAGAACAGGTTGGAATGGAAATATAAATCTCGCCATTTAATACACAAGGTAATAGTTCAACATCTATCAACATATACCACCTCTTTAATGCAATTATATCTATATCTAGATGGTCTTATAATATATCACAATGAGTAAAAAGCACAACTTGTTGTCAAGTTTAAGCTCTATCAGTATTTATTACGTCTAAATGATAAAGATATCTTATCATCAAGACCTATTTTCTATGAAAAGTATGAAGTTTAATATACTAGATGTACCAAATGTACTGTGAAAGTGAATTTGCTTTCCCAATTGTGTTCTGTTTCACTTGTAAGCTTTCTTACTTTGACCTATACACAAGAGAATAATTATATTCATGTATTCATGTGTTGTTATTTTTGCTGTATCTGCTTGGAATGCAAAAAGCACAGAAATGAATGTTGTGTGAAAATGTCCCATTTTCAAGTGAATATAATGACTGCTTACCTGTCCTTGGTCACTGCCAGCATACTCCCTCGTACCACTAGCACTCCATGATGACACACTACTGCTTGGGGTGAAAAAGGACATGATTAAACATTGACAGAATGTTTAAAACATACATTGGGAACACAATTAAAATCTTATATTTTACTGAATTGAAATCCTAAAAGTTCAGAGACAAAAGACAGTAACTTGTGGAATCTTTCATTTTTCTGTGATGATGAATTTTAGTATCATGTCAACTGACTTGCTTTACACTTCTCACTCAAATTGACATGTAAATCTATTTTATCATTTGCACCAATAAAAACAAATGAACAGAATCAGTCATGAATGAAATAGAATGGACTATTCAATTTGAAAGCCACACTCCCCTGTGAAAGATTGAGCTAAATCCTACAGAGGGAGTATGAATTTCAAGTAGAATAGACATTTGGGTAACTTCCATTTGAAATACTCACTCCAGTTGTGGAAGATATAGGTAAAGCCATACTACAGGAGGAGTATGGGTTTCAGAATGATTGACACTGACCAATTACATTTGAAAGCCATTCTCCCCCTGTGGAAGATTTAGCTAATGTTTTCCACAGAGGAGTATGTTTTTTAAATGAAATTGGCTAGGGTTAATAAGCCAAATCAGCATTGAAATTTACAATGCATTGTTGACAGTTTTTGCAGTTTTGGGACACTTTGCCCTCTGACCTATCGGGAAAATTGTTTTTTTGTGCGTAAAATGTTATTCAAAAGGTTTTACTGGAATAAAAATTGTTTAAAATACATGATTATTTGAAAAATTAATTTGTAAAAATATTGTTAATGATATTATTATTACAATAATAAATGAATGAATAATTACAGCATTTCTCTGATATGTCAGAGATCAAAGTGTCCCAAAACCTCTCTCAAAAACCAAAAGTTACAATGCTGATTGGGCTTATTAGTTTGACACCCGTACTCCCTCTGTATATGCTTTTCCTAAATCTTCCACAACTGGAGTGAGTATTTCAAATGGAAGTTACCCAATTGTCTATTCTATTTGAAACCCATCCTCCTTCTGTGGAATACTTCAACTAAATCTTCCATGGGGAATGTTGGTTTCAAATAGAATAGCCAATTGAAATAGCATGTCTACACATTTTAATCAACCTGTGATTACAAATCTTATCCTATTTTGATCCACAGAGAATATAACACACATTAAAACATTTCATACAATCAATTTTGAATGAATAGGCCTAAATAATTTGAGCCATGTAATGGTCTCACCTTGTTTCCAGTTTTTGCCTGTTTTCTGATAGTGTATTCTGAAAGAGTTCATCCATGCCTGGTTTGCCCTGACTATGTTGAGATAACACCTCGGATATCTTCTCTTGCAGTTTGTCTGCTCGCTTTCTCTCCTGCTTCAGCTGACGTTTTAAATCTTTTACCTAATTCCAGGACAAATTTAAAACAAAATGTATTAATTTGATATAATCCAACAGTATATTTCTTCACTATGCACCAATACATGATACCCTGCACCTTGTCTTTTCACTTTCAGATTTTGACCAGTATCTTCACTATTTCTATATGTTTCCATAATAAAATTCTATACCAGATAATAAAGATGTCTTCACATTTGTTCAGCTATTTGTCATGCATTGCAATGAGACACACAATCACATACCGGAAATATTATGTTTCTGGCTTTAGTGTTCTTGCAAGTTTATAAGCAATAATTGATCACCAATAAAAGATCATCTGTGCAGTGCAACATACTAGCATATAATATGTACTCATGATGATAGCAAAGCATCAATGTTAAATTCCATGTTCCAAGCATGAGATCCTACTTTTGAGTGTCTCAGTTAAATCACTGAACTTTGAAGAAAATAACACACCACATCCAAATACAAGTTACTGGGATTCTATCACCTTCATGACACATACCATTTTTCACCCTGATGTGGTATCAGTGATGTCAACGCGTTGAGGGGGCTGTCTCGCTTGCACCTCTATGCATGTTTACGCCAGTTTTGAGCAAAAGCTAGTCATTTAGGGCTGCACCCAAATGAAATGCACACTGACGTCACTGCCACATCAGAGTGAGAAATGATATAGCTACATCAAACACCTTCTTTTCCCCCTGCAACTTACCATGGTAAGCCCTTTCTTCTCACTCAGTTTCCTATTTTCCAATCCATCTTTGATTTCTTGTCTTAATTTTGCTATTGAGTCAAGATGTCTGTCACTACTCTCATTTGCTTGGGCAAATTTCAGCTCCTTTTCAGCAAGATCATCTTTTAATACCTGAAATATGAATTATTCACCAATTTCATAACATTAGCAACATGATAAGCTGGAGGGGCACTTGCAGGGGAAATTAATACAGCTTTGAATATGATCACCTTTTCCCCCAATTCCCAATGATATGATACTCTTATTCACAAAATTAATAAATAAAATATGAATTGGCCTGGCATGCAGTATCATTCAGTAACATTTGTAGTGTCATTGCATAAAATGACCAACCAAGTCACCTGACCCATTGCATTATTATTATATGACCCTACCCAGCCCCACATGGCTCAGTGACCCACTCACCTGTATTTGTTCTTCATGTTCAGTCTTCAGTTCACTTACTGTCTGCTCATGATTTTCTTCAGCTTCTTTCCTTTGTTGCTATCAAATCAAATCATTAAAACCAACTTGCTTGAGTTTAAATCATTACAACACAACTTTGGTGAGAATAAAGCAAACTGACTTGGCTAGTTCAGGGATGGGATTGGTAAAGTGTTGAATCAATTCTCATAAACATGCAAAACATTTTCACAACAATTTTTGCCTATTATATACAAATGTGAAAAAAATATGCAACACTATTTTTTCAGATTTTGGGGTGGTTCGAAAAGGGAAATACAAATCTTTTTTTTTAGGTCTAGCAACCAACCAAACCACCCAAGTGGATAAATGAACATGTTGAAACTAAGCTCACCTCTGTTTCTTCCAATCTCCTTTCAAACCAGCCTCTAGAGTTGTCTAATGATTGCACTTTTTCCTCAAGCTCTGTTACTTTCTCTTGTAATGGTTCTAAAACTTTTCTTTTACTCTACAATAGAGAACAAAAGTCAAATACATACGTGTATACTGTTAAAATGTTACAACTGATAACATTATACAGAGAAATCCTGTTCTACTCCCCATTCCAGAAGAATACAGAACTAATTTTTTGAGATTAAAAAAATATTATCCTGTTTTGCCAAATGAAACTTAGATAAATCCTAATCCTTTAGTTAGTCCTAACTGGTAATAAAAGTCTAATTTTAATATTTTTGCAATTTGAGGGAAAATGGTCCAAAAACATGCAATATGGCATGTTTTCTTACAATTGTAGTCACAAAATTGTAAGACTTGGCACAAGTCTAAGCATTCAAAATCTTGAGTATAGGGTTAGCTCATAATATTGTAAGTTATATTTGGCAATTGGTTATGAAAAAGATTGGAAAATGTGCTTTCCAAAAATTAGAATGCTTAAGGGATCTAGAATGAGCGTTTATTGCATTTCGACAGTATTTTTGTGAGACATGAGAGCACCTCAGACCTATCGAATTGCATTCTGAATACTGAAGCATGTCTTTCTGATATCAAATAATTTTCATTTTTGAAAATCACAATATAATACAAATTTTATGACAAATTATAAAAATTTGATATTTTTCAATTTTTTTATATATAACTGTCTTCAAATTTAATTATATAATTCTAATGATATATTCTTAAAGTGTATGTAGCTGGGAGGAAAAGCCGACGGTCAATTGAAAATTTTGACCTTTCATATTGAAGATATGGATTTTTTCCCCAAAAAGACCTAATTTTTTTTGGTGTTTTGGGGAAAAAAAATCCATATCTCCAATACGAAAGGTCAAAATTTTCAATTGATCGTCGACTTTTCATCCCACCTACATACACTTTAAGTATAAATCATCAGATTTGTAAAGTTTACTTGAGTACTGTTAAATATCAAAAATATCAATTTTAATGATTTGCCATAAAATGTGTATTAAATTGCGAATTTCAAAAATCAAAATTATTTGATATCAGAAGGACATTCTTCAGTATTCAGAATGCAATTCGATATGTCTGATGTGCTCTAATGTCCCAAAATAAATACTGTCCAAACGTTCATACCCCAGCCCTTAACTTGAAATTAGTCTTTGTTCAAGTCTTTGATTCGATTGTCACAGAATCCGAAAAAGGTTGAAAAACGCCCTAAAAATGCATGTTTTTGGCCCTTATTTCCAAAAATTGGCTAAATATTAAAATTTGACTTTTATTGCTAGTTCGGACTAACTAAAGGATTAGGATGTAGCTATGTTTCATTTGGCAAAACAGGATATTTTTTTTATTCAAAAAAATTAGTTCTGTATTTTTCTGGAATAGAGAGTACATATACACAAACCATTGAACCATATCTAGGCATAAACAACTGAAATCTGGGAGATAACGCTGATGAAACTTCAGTCAGGAAAAAATGCCCTTGTGAAGGGGGTCACTGTAGACAGCTGGTCGGGACATTTTCCAGGACAGGCAAGTGTGGCCAACAATCGGGCTTATTACCCTGATCGGAACCGACTGTAACAGGTCTTATCATGGGTCATCTGCTTTGCCTTTACCAGATGAGCCACGGGAGAGCGGATAAGATTTTCTTTTTAGTTCTGAGGGGAGTTGAACCCGGGACCTCTTGCACCAAAGGCAAAGACCTTAACCAGTGCTGCTCTCTAGTTTATGTAATTATGATATTAAGCTGAAGTAGATAATCAAGTCTTGAAGTTTAGTTATTTATTTTTATTTATTTCAAGCATATTGAAGAGGGTAGCCTTGCTCAATGAACTAGCACTGTTTTCCACAAAGGCCCTCTGTACATACAAAGATGAACAAATATTGCAAACAATTACAATTAATTTTTTATTTCTTCCATGGTCAGATGTGCGTATCGCGTACATGAGCGTAAACACACAGGCGAAAAACAATCACGCTGATTGGCTGATCAATAGTCTTGACAACAGTCTTGACAACAAGATGTTTACCCATTGGTCATTGGCGCGTATAATAGGAAGAGACCTCCCCACTTCTACACGATCGCCGATCACCAGCGCGTACCTTGACCACGGAAGAAATAAAAAATTAACTGTAAGAATTAAATAGAGATAAAATTCAATAGTTTATCATGTACATATAATTCATATGCTTTTCTGTTTTCGTAGTCTTACCTGTTCATCTTTAAGTTGCTCTCTTAATTCATCTGCTTCTTTCTGTAACATAAAAATATATTTATATTATCAGAATATCAGTGGACTTAATCTATAAATGACACCTGTCTGTCCTTTGTCCTCCACACTAAATTGTTTGCTTGAAATCTACCGTGATATTCTTAGTAATTGAGTAATGTAACTTACTAGGCTTATTTCTTGTTTCTTCAACATACTAGCATGGAGATTATTGTGAAAATATACCATTAAGAATAAATCCCCATGTACTTTCAATGTCCATGGCCCCTCCCAGCAGCAATATACACTACCCCCTCCAACTGTAGTTTGGACCTTTATAAACTTCATTACACTTTGACCTGTTGACCTATGACCTACCATGTGACCTTCCTTCAGCCTGTTGACCTCATCAGTGTGATTTTGCTTGATGGTTTGTGTTTGGATAGCCATGTCATCTAGCATGGTTTTCCTATTTTCAGCAAGCTGTTACAAAAAATAAATAATGGTTAATAGAAATTATGTACTGCGATAAATGAGGAAAGCCCTAGATTTTGGTGATTATATAACTACACTATAGCAAATTAAAATATCCTTATACTTCAGTGCGTGTATAAATGACACCCATTCATTCCTTTATGTCTCCTCTCTTCTTCCTTTATCTGCTTCTCTCTATTTTTCTGTCCCATTCTCACTCATTCACAATTTTCTTATTATTTAACTAACTCACATTCTCAAGCAATGGAGATACACGTTTTATTTCTGCTTTATTTTCTTAAGAAATATATCCATTTAAGAACAAAATAATGTTCCACTGATTATGTAACATTTTAATCTCAACATTACACATTTTGCCTGCACTGAAATGTTTACCAGTTGGACTGGCATCTTAAAAAGGTGGTTCAACTATGACTTCATTTTGTAATATATATGATATCAACAAAACTACATATGAATGCCAACTGATATACATCACCCAACTGTTTCGAGATATTTTGGGTGACCATTTTTATTTGAACCTACCTTAGTAGCTTCGCCAAGATCCCTATGTAAGTTATCCCTGTCGTTTTGTACACCCTGTAGTTCTTCTCCTAATCTTGTGCTGGCATTTAAACACTCTCCCAGCTGGCCTCTAATGTCTTCCTTCTCAGCCGAGATTTTCTTATAATTTACTTGTAATTGTTCTAATTGGCTCTGTACTGTAGCAAAATTGACCTGTTATGGGTGGTAAAGTATGAGCAAACAAATTAATTTCATTAAGACTTAATTTTCAATAATCTAAGAAGTAGAAAGCGGTGACAAAACAAATGTGACACAATCTGCTCCATGGGGGGCCCCAAGGAGGCATTTTTGACAATTGAGTTACTATAATTATTACACAAACTATCATATACTGAAAACACAAAGGGTCTAGCATACTTGGTTATGAAGTCTTGTGATTTCTATTTACTTAATTATATATTTTATTGTTTTTTACTCCATATTTTTGCCTCCTTTGGCCCAGATGGACCATATCGTGTCACAAATAAAAAATCAGGTTTCCAAGTGCAAGCAGAAAATTGTTGCCACAATTAGCCCATGTATGAAGCATATACTTTTCTAGTGAGCATGGTGATATTTGTGAAGACCATCAATTCTACCATAACTAGACTTTTTACAAAACAAAATACCGTATTTCGTCAAATAAACGCCCCTGGGGCGTTACATTTTCACAAGGGGGGGGGGGCGTTTATTAGAGGTCATTTTTAGCACGAGAATTCCCGTTAAAATCATTAGGTAAGCTTAAAAGTCACGCTAAAATGACGAACTATGAACTTTTGACACTGACTTTTGGTTCACTTCCGGGTTTCTGATGCAGATTTTCGCCATTTATTGCTGCTATTACCAACCATGTGAGCAACTTGGTAAGCTTACTACACAAGATAACATGGAAATATCGGAATTTTTGAAACATCTTGGTTGAAAAAAGTGGTGGGGGGCGTTTATTTGAGGGGGGCGACTATTTGACAAAATACGGTATTGACATGAATTGGTGCACCACATCTTCTTGCAACAGCAACATAGTTTTCAATTAATTGCCAAATATTCTTCATTTGTTAAAGTTATAAGTTTGTGGAATTTTATTACATTTTCCCTCAATGCTGTACTGATTATTGCTGTTATTCTAAAATTCCTTCAACAGCTTTAAATATAGACCACTTGACATGTGACGTCATTGCCCAGCAGTATACACACAAATTATGGCAATTTTCATTGTTCTTTGCCCTGCAGTGTGCTTACACATCATAGTTTGCTCAGGGCACATGCATTTTAAATCGCCCACCACATTTCATATAGTACAATTAAGCCATTGAACAGTGTAGCGGTTCCTTCAAGCATATCGATAGACCAGTCCCTCGCCTTTGTTGATAAACAATGATGTCAAGTGGTCTATATGCTGGCCAGTAAGGATACTTACTTACCCTTAATTGATTTAATTCATCTATAGTAGCTGAGTATGCCTATAACAAAATAGATCACAAAACATGGTCAAATTATTAACATTAAATGGAAAACTTGAGTTAATTTTCAGACTTTCTCTTAACCATAAATTAAATTCTCCTTCTGGTTTTAGGCAAAAAGAAGTAAAAAGGAAGGAAGCAGAAAGAGGAAGAGAAAATTGTCTTCTTTGGTTCAATTTGAATGACAGACCTGACCAATTTAGTGTTTTCTTTATTCATTAAGGGATCTGGAATGAGCGTTTTGAGCATTTCAACAGTATTTTTGTGGGACATGAGAGCACATCAGACATATCGAATTGCATTCTGAATACGAAGAATGTCTTTCTGATATCAAATAATTTTCATTTTTGAAATTCACGATATAATACAAATTTTATGACAAATTATTAAAATTTGATATTTTTCACATTTTTGATATATAACAGTCCTTGAAGTAAATATTATAAATCTAATGATATATTCTTAAAGTGTATGTAGCTGGGAGGAAAAGCCGACGATCAATTGAAAATTTTGTCCTTTCAAATTGAAGATATGGATTTTTTTCCCAAAAGACCTAATTTTTCTGGTGTTTTGGGAAAGAAAATCCATATCTTCAATACGAAAGGTCTAAATTTTCAATTGATCGTCAGCTTTTCATCCCACCTACATACACTTTAAGTATAAATTATCAGATATAAAGTTTACTTCGAGTACTGTTAAATATCAATAATATCAATTGTTAATCATTTGCCATAAAATGTGTATAACATTGCAAATTTCAAAAAATCAAAATTATTTGATATCAGAAGGACATTCTTCGTATTCAGAATATAATTCGATATGTCTAATGTGCTCCAATGTCCCACAATAAATACTGTCCAAACGTTCATACCCCAGCCCTTAACTCTTTGGTAGGCAAAGTTTGTATGAAACATGTTTGATATGTACAAAGCCGTTCCCTGTGTGTCCAATTTACTTGATGATTAAACACAGTTTAATATATACGACAATAAGACATTAATACTAATAAAAACCTACCTGTTTAATCTTTTCTAATTCATGTTTTAAACTTGAATTTTCGGCTTCTATACTGGCAACCTGTTCACTACTCATAGTCTGCAAACAAGCACAAGAAAAGCAAGTTAGTTTCGGTAATTTATACATGTCAATCTTTCTGACAATGAAATATACAAGTAACTGATAAGGTCTAAAAACTCAACAGGCCAGACATGTAATCATTGAAAACCATTATTGCGTATCTCCCCAAGGTATCACATAATTTAAGGTCAATTTCAAATCTATATAATATGTGACCCGGCAGCACAAATGAGCCGTAAATTCCCTAAATTGTATTCTGAGTTACAGTGTAAAATGTGTACGAAGGTCGTATTCATCGGTAACTTAAGCTGGCCCGACATCTGTCTTATTTTGATAGTCAAAAACTAATCAATAATTCTATTGTTGAAGTGGATAATAAGTTTCTACCTTAGATGGCTATAAAACTTTTAATAGCTCTGGTCTTTGTTTTCTTTTGCTAAATCCTGTTCAAGTGGTGGGTTACCAGGCATTATATTCTTAAACCTCGTTGACTTGGGGATGATTTGAAGTGACCGCCAATTATGACTGTTTGATATTTATTGCCAGCAATGTGGAAAAAGAGACACATGTAAAAACGTAAAAGCTATAATTTTGTTGAAGGAGCAAAGTTTAACAAACCATAACCCCGCTTCTGGATATCGCTTGAAGTCAAATGATATACCATTTTAAAGTTTATGATGTTTATTTTTTAAACATGAAATAAAACAAAATTGACCGGGGGAGGAATTTACGGCTCATTCGCCGTGAACGGTCACATATGTGAGGTTCCTGTATTTAACAGCACTAAATATTTCTTATCACATAATATTTTAGTGATTTTGAATTGACAACTAAACCACACCAGATCTTATCATACAAACGCTAACTAAAAGTTCACTCACCTGTGACGATAATGATGATACTGTTTTTTCTAACTGTTCTAATTTATGGAATGACTGATCCTGCTGTATTGCTAATGTGTGCTTGGTTTTGGTTAACTCCTCTAATAATTTGGTTTTTTCCGCTCTAAGATCCTACACAAAATGGAAACAAGAATACAATGATAAGTTGGGGAGTGTGTCAGTATTTCAATACTATATTGGCTATATCAAAATAAGTGTATCCATCAGTTTCTAGTGATTTTGGACCAGACTGCCACAAAATGCAAATGATCCACTCAGTTAGTAGATAAATGAATGGTCATAAAACTATAAATTGTAGTCATTTCAATATGATCCAATTTTATATTCAAAATAAGCAGGCTTTTCAATGAACTGCAATACCAGAGATGCCAGTCAGTGTTGACAAAAATCCTGAAATGGCAACAAATTTCCTGAAAAATGTACTTTCCCTATACATTTGTAAAGGATCATCCGAGTAAAATTTCCTAAAATCAGGAAATTTCCTGACAACTGGCAACGCTGCAATACTGATGGGTACCATTCAGTCTGCATGCTTTAGTCATTATCCTTTTTCCTAAAATACATTGTTTTGATTGACTGAACATTCAGGCTAAGTTAATAGTTACAAAGTATTACTTACAACAACTTCTTTCTCACTGCACACCTGCAGATCATCATATTGCCTTCTGCAATTGGAAAAATGTATAAACAATACAATTTTTGTTATTTCACTCCAAACCAGAAATGTTAATACAAACACTAATTAGAAATGGGCCAAAATATCTGATGCAATGTAAATAAATGTGTTTGACATATCATTAATATATGTTAAAGCAGAAAAGATACATCTTCTCTGGTTGAAGTCAGTTTATTTATTCCAATGACATGCAAAGATTCATATCTGATTTAATAAGTTGATTTTCTATGTTTTGCAACAAAGCTGAAATCCTTGTACACAACATAACTCAAAAACCACTGTCACATACTGTTAGTGATAAACTGGCCTCAAAAAGAAACTTATAATTTTTCTTAAGGTCATATCTTAAAATCCTCTCCATAAAAATGAACAAAAATTGCACACAGGATTACTTCAATACTCTACTCTAAACACATGTCAGTAACACCTTCCTGGACCAAAATTCACAGCCCAACAGATTTCTTTTGTTGGGTTCCAATTATTCGCCTGTGAATGTGGTCCCGGAAACTGTTCCGTGTCAGTGCATTTTACTGTTGTGTCAGTTGGACAACTGCTTGGTTACTGACATGTGTTTATAGTAGAGTATTGAAGTTATCCTGTGTGTAATTTGTGTTCATGTACAGGCGAATAATTGGAACCCAACAAAAGAAATCTGTTGGGCTGTGAATTTTGGTCCAGGAAGGTGTTCCATGTAAGTGCATTTTGCTGTTGTGTCAGTTGGACAACTGCTTGGTTACTGACATGTGTTTAGAGTAGAGTATTGAAGTAATCCTGTATGCAATTTTTGTTCATTTTTATGGAGAGGATTTTAAGATATGAACTTGTGAAAAATTATAAGTTTCTTTTTGAGGCCAGTTTATAATTGGAGAGATACCATCTCCATTTTTGGATTAAACAAGTTGTTCATTCTATTTATTATACATCAAGAACAATACATTGTGAAATACATCAATTTATACATAATTTGAAAGTATATATGAATATAATAACCAGCAAACATACAAAGTGAAGCAGCAAATTTAATGAGCATGAGAAGTATAATATTATAATGGCTCCTGCATACACAAAAAGAACAGTCTCAAAAATCAGGGTTGTTGTTGTTTTGTTGCCTAAAGTATTATTTAGAGGTTAATAACTGCGCATCGGTTATTTGGAGGGCATTGTGAAATATCTAAACATTGTGCTTTGGAACCGAGGGATATAAGGTCCAAAGCACAATGTTTAGATATTTCACAATACCCGAAAAATAACTGATGCAAAGTCATTAACCTCATTCATAACCGTCACTTTTTACTGTTTTTAATTCAATTTACGTCACATTTTCTTCTTTTAATTTAAAAACAGAACACAATTTTAACTTTATCTGTCGTTATCCCTGTAAAAAATCGAATAGCCCATTTAGGAAATACCGTTAGCGACCAATCACAATCATGCGATGTCCAAATACGGTGGCCAGCATCCGCGTAAATTGTTTGAACGCATAACACGTCACGCAACACTGTCATTGTAGAGCGTACTTTTAGCTACGTCACAAGACGCGGTCATTATACTTTTTCAATGACCTGCATTTGCGTCCGCGTATTTATAAGTTATTATCTGTGATTGGATCGCACTTGCTGCGTATATTAATGAGGTTATGAATTGACGTTAACCGGCAGCAAGAAGACCCATGCCTTACCTACTATCTGTATAAAGCTGCTCCTTTTCATTTTGCAGCTGTAATAAACTGAAAGCAAAGCAACATTTTTATCAAACCAAAATCATATAACAGCCATGCAAATATTCTGTACATACCTTATTTCCTCTAATAAATGCCCCTCCTCTAATAAATACTCCCCTGAGATTTAAATTTTACATGCTATATAGAGGCCGTCAGCGTGACGTCATTTGCCGCCATCTTGTGGGTACATGCTGTGGTGGTCGTTCGATCTCCATGCGTGGGCAGCAAAATCACCGTGTTGATGCGTGATAACAGCTGCGTGGCAAGCTGCGCCCTGCGCGTAGTGTCCGACGCATGAACATGCAGAGGCTGGCGGCCTCTATTGTGTGAGCAAGCTTTAAATTTATAGCAGTCGAGTCAATATTGACTGTTATAATCTTTAAATTGCATGGACAAAACCAAAAACTTCCATCCAGTAATTGCCAAATTATGGTAGAATTTCACTAGATAAATCATATCGTCACTGGGTGGGAAAAACCTTGTATGTACTTTTGGCCCTTGAACATGGATAAAGCCTTGTAGGTGTTGACTTTATATTGAAGAAGTTGCTTCATCCATGTTCAAGGGCCAAAAGTATATGCAGGAACACCTCATATTTACTTTTGGCCCTTGAAAATGGATACAACCTTGTAGGTGTAGACTTTATATTGAATGGCTTGTTTCATCCATGTTCAAGGGCAAAAAGTACTTACAAGGTTTTTCCCGCCCAGTGACGATATTTTTGCTTCATATGCACTTACAAATGTAATCTGTAATATTTACTGCAATAATATCGTATTCCGTGGGCCCCGCCATCTTGGATTTCAAATCGGAAACAAACCGGAAATGAGTAATACTTTTGATTTTCACTGAAAATTTGCCTCTATAATAAATGCACACGCCCCCACCCCTTGCAAAAAATTTCACACCCTGGGGTGTTTATTAGAGAATATAAGGTAAAAGGTACCGGTAGGTGTTTTAAATGTTTTGTTGTTGCAAAAGCAATGAATATACATATAAAGTAAAGATAAAAATACACAATCATTTTATCAACATAATTTGCAACTTGCCATTCCTAAGCAATTTGAAATATCAATACTGTGCAGAGAAAATAAAGTTATACAATACATTACAAAATCTTTCAGCTTGACAGTAGAAAATAATGTCTTTCCATAATGCATGGATGATGTGGGTCACTCCATATCATATCAAAGAGGCCCCCACCTGACCCCCTCAGATTTGCTTTATATTTTACTCATATGTTGTACCTGTAAAAGATATTAAAAACCTGCAAATTTGAGGTCTATAGCTCTTACGGATATTCTGTGGCAGTCATTTAAAGTTAGGGGATCTAAATTTGGACCCAAAAGTTGTTACTAATATTATGTAATAATTCTTGCAGAAAATTTGACATAAATCATACATTATGGCTTTAACATGAGACAAAGTATGCATCAACAGCACAGCAAAAACACCAAGTGCTGCTGATTAATCAACATTGGACTCTTTTTAACATTATATTTCATCAATCTTGCTAATCTGTCACATGCTTAATGGTGCAATCCAAGATAATCATTCATTAAAAACAAGAGACAAAGAAAATCTGAAACATGTAATCATATAGCCTACATGAGATACTGCAATTCTATTACATAAAAAAATCCTTACCTTTCCTGTTTTTTCTTAGCCTTTTCAGTTAACTGTGAAGAGAAACAAACAACTGATCATTCCCATTCTTACTTCTTGAAAACATTGTTAGTATGCAATAATTGATTTTTTTAATGATTTATATTGAAATTTTGATCAAATACAGAGAAATTAATTCCAACCATTTTCATATGATAAACACTCCATCGTTTAATTGCGAAAGTGAGACTGGGATCACTTTTATCAGGTCATGACTTCAGAACTTTGCAAAACAAAGTTCATAATCTATTGGTAGTCATTTTTTATGATTTATAAACATACAATAGCTTACCTTGGCTATTTCTTCCTTTAAAGAAGTTATTTCTGCCGTATGTGCATTCTATAAAGAGGAAGAAGATGAAATACAAATAACAATTAGTTTGTACATTGGTTATGAAAATCATTTGACATTTTAAGTGGACTTCTGATGATACCACATGATTCTATGCATCAAATGTTCTATCAGAATACATTTTGAAACAGTCTTTCTATATATGTGATGCGATCAAGCAAAATCAGTCGGAACTCGGAAATATTAAATTTTCAGTTTCTTATAGGATAGTAAAAAGAATTTACAAAGCTGCATTTTGCGGAAAACCCCATTGAAATTGAACAACCAGTTCCAACTAGACTTAGCTGTGGTCTAAGACCACGAACACAGCCGTGTGGTGACCCCTTAATCACCTTTGACCCCAAAATATATGAAAACCCCATAGACATTGGCTAATGTCAATGCATCGTGTCCACGTGGCATCACTTTGCTATGCTTTTTGTGGCAAAAGGGCCATTTTGAAGGTATATCGTTTTATACCGGAAGTGACTCCTTACTGACCATTGACCCCAAATATGTGTACACCATATAGACACTGTGTTATAACAATGCATGTGTGCAAGTGGCGTCACTGTCCTACGTAATTTGTGGAAGAAGAAGCATTTTAAAGGTATTTCGTTTTATACCGGAAGTGACCCCTTAATGACCTTTGACCCCAAATAAAATAATACCACATATAAACTGGGTAACCACAATTCATGTGTGGACATACCGTTACTGTCCTATGTTTTTCTTAGCAAATACAAAAGTTTGAAGGTTTTTCGTTTTATACCGGAAGTGACCCCTTAATGACCTTTGACCCCAAATCTGTGTATACCCCATAGACACTGGGTAATAACAATGCATGTGTGCAAGTGGCGTCTCTGTCCTACAGAATCTGTGGAAGAAGATGCATTTTAAAGGTATTTCGTTTTATACCGAAGTGACCCCTTAATGAGATTTGACCCCAAATAAAAAAATACTACATATACATTGGGTGACTGCAGATCATGTGTGAACATACCGTTACTGTCCCATGTTTTACTTAGCTAATAAAAAATTTTGAAGGTTTTTCGCTTTATACCGGGAGTGACCCTTAATGACTTTTGACCCCAAATCTGTGTACACCACATAGACACTGGGTAATAACAATGCATGTGTGCAATTGGTGTCACTGAGCTACAGAATTTGTGGAAGAAGATGCATTTTAAAGGTATTTCGGTGGACGCCGGATGAGTCACAATAAATAAGCTTTGACCCCAAATAAAAAAAATACCACATATACATTGGGTAACTGCAGATCATATGTGAACATACCGTTACTGCGCTATGTTTTACTTAGCTAATAAAAATTTTTGAAGGTTTTTCGTTTTATACCGGAAGTGACCCCTTAATGACCTTTGACACCAAATCTGTGTACACCACATAGACACTGGGTAATAGCAATACATGTGTGCAAGTGGGGTTGCTGTCCCACGTAAGTTGTGGGAGAAGATGCATTTTAGTTGAAATCACGCTTTTGACCCCTGTGACCTCCAAGCGTGACCTTTGACCAAGCGATTTTCATGTGACATGTAGGGGCATGGTCAATGATCATTGTGACCAAGTTAGGTTAAAATCGATGTAAGCATGTGAGTGCTAGAGCAAATGTAATGGTTGACAGAAGAAAGAAAGAAGAAAGAAAGAACCTGTAAGAAAAAAGACACAGCCGTGACTAACGTCACGGCTGTGTAATGATACAAGCAATTAAAGAGTTTCTAAAACAACAGGAAAAATATTTTCTTTGTTTGGCTATATCTCAAAATCAATATTTTGGAGTTCCGACTGAATTTGCTTGATCGCATCACATATAATTTCCAATAAAAAAATCTAAAAACAACTTATATCTTTTTGTGTGGGTTCCACAGAATTAAAACCAGAGAACCAGGACTCGACCGCCATCTTGATACAGGCATGGAGCAAAAATTGGGGGTATTCGGTTTCCCTCGGACTGCGCTCGAGGCATTCGTTGGCATGCAGGCGCGACATAGATAATGGGCGATTTGAGAGACGCACTTGATGCGACCTGCACGCGAGTACCAACACGACAGATGAGACGCAGAATTGTTTTCGTTCGTCTCCACGCACCGTCGGCAAGGACCCGAATACCCCCAATTTTCTCCCCATAGCTGACGGCGCGATTGTATGTGGCGGTATAGGGAGTCTCGGTTCTCCTTCTCTAATTCTGTGGTGGGTTCTTAATTGTTTTCTCATCACAGATGAATAGTGGTTTTGTATACCACTGCTAAATATTCATAACCATTTGTGTCACAATGTTTACACCTCTAAAATTTTATTTATGAATCAAATCAATCAAATGTATTTGGTAAGTTGCCTCATTAAATAACACGCTTTTTGTAATTGATTTTATTTCCCACAAAAGGCTATCATGGATATCGTAGAATTCCATCAAAAAACTTATATGACACAAATGAGTGTTTTTTGGGTGAAAAAGACAAAAGTCAGACCCCTCCACAAAAAAATTATTTGGAGTTTGAGTAACTATATTACTGATACATGCGGCTGTACATACATGTATTATTGTAAGACCTATGTATTGTAATGTGTTTGTGGAGAGTGTATACCTTTAGTCTCTTTCATCAAACAAACACTCAATTAGAGGCATACCGTAAAACCCTGTCTACAAGCATATAGAGTGCTTCTGATAAAAGCTAAATTAATCCAGGCGCCATTATGGAATTAGAGCAAATAAATTATAGATCCAAGCACTTACAAACAAGTATTATTGTAAGATCAATCTATTGTATTGGCATATATACGCATGTATCGTATTAATTTAACTTTAATCAAAAACCCCATATATGCTTGTAGACGGGGTTTTACGGTATATGTTTGCAGACGGAATTCTACGGTCAGAGAGCTGTCAATCAAATTTGGAATTTATTAAAAGGAGTGCCAAAATATACCAACTTTTTATCAATCTACACATATGTGATGCGATCAAGTAAAATCAGTCGGAATTTGGAAATAGGATAGTAAAACGCATTTAAAAAGCTGCATTTTGCAGAAAACCCCATTAAAATTAACCAATCAGTTACAAAGTTATGGGCAATTAAAGAGTTTCCAAAACAACAGGAAACAAAAGGAAATATTGCCTTTGTTTGGCTATATCTCAAAATCAAGTTCCGACTGATTTTTCTTGATCGCATCACATATATGCATGGGCTTCAATCCTGTGTAGGACAGGGCATGTCCCTACGTTTTCGGAAAATTATCCAATTTTTGTTCTTTTCACCCAGTTTTTGACAATTCAGGCCAAATGTCACACTTTTCAAGACGGGTTGACGCCACTGAATATGCATAACATATTCTGTTCTTTTCACAATGGTGATATTTAACACATCCATGCAATTCAATGGGCCCTATTGTCTAACATGTCTAGAACCTATTCAACCTGACAATAGGAATTACAGACACTATTGCTACTCAGTGGCGTAGCCAGGATATTTTTTGCCGACAGAAGTTGTGATTTGTTGACCCAAATATTTTTTGCATGGTTTGAAATAGTGAAGAGAGAAAAAAAAAAAGGATAATAAGCGCTACCGACATAAAAACAAATTTTTTTTTGTTGGTATAATTCAATTTAACTCGCCCCTTTTTTCTGTCACCCTGGGTAAGAAATAGTCTGTTGTTAACCCAATTTTTTTTCTCAATAACGCCTTCCGTCTACCGGCCACGGCCATGACGAGCGGGGGCAGTCCCCTGGTTCCCCACTGGCTACGCCACTGTTGCTACTGCGGTGTTATACAATACAAAAGACTTGAATGGAGTCATTGTATTCATTACTTATATTCCTCATATTTCAACCTACCTTTGCTTGTTGCAACTGTTCCTTCATAAGCCTATTCTCTTCCTTTTCTGTATCAATCTGTAGCTGCATTTCTACATTGGACATAATGAAACAATATTTGGTTGCAGAGATGTTGTTGAATAGATGTACGCAATTGAATATATCATAAAACACTATTGTATAAATAAATGTATAACTGCTGTGAATTCACATTCAGCAAAATCAATAATTACATGACACCTAGTAGTTACAGTTTCAAGCTGTTGCTATCAATTTATGGATTTGCTAATTTGAATTTTTCTACCAATTATTATGGACAATCCAGATCTAATGAACCATATATAAACTGCATAAATGTGATCCGTTCCTGCACCACCTGGTGCATGCAGACCCAATTTGAGAAAGATACCTTAGAGATTATGCACACATAAAAATTAGTTCAATTTTTGAACTTGGCTTTTTAGAGCAGAGTGCAAGACCACCCAAAGTGCTTAAAATTGTAATAGCTGCCTTATGTAAAACACCAATTGTTTGCAGCACAATTCACTCATTATTAATTGTATTACTTTCCTGATGGCCACTAACCTATCCCAAGATATCACCTTTTTATGTAGTTGGTGTTCTTCAATTGTTATTGATCAAAAGTAAGTACATTTATTGAAATGTTGCAACTGGCAGCTATTACATTCTACTGCACTTAAGATTATGAGAGTTAGACCCTTAGAGTGCCACAAAAACAAGTGATTCATGAGGACTAATAAAACTTGTTTATCAGCATTAATTATTTAAGTATTAAAAACTTAAAAATTTAATATGAAAATTGAAAAAACAAAACAAAAAACCATGAAGTTATGAACTGATCCCTGAAAGTGAGGAGGAAGCGGAAGCAATATAATTTTGTGTGTGTGTGTGGCCTAACAAGTGAAATTTTGTCATGTTCCAGGCTTCTTGGCAATAGGTCAAAATGTTCAGCATATAACATTAAAGCCCAAACTCTTTTTTATCTGGCATAACGGGACCCAGCCCAGCACTGGCCAGATAAGTTAAAAATCTGGATCAGTGTGTAATTCTGCATCGAATGTCCATGTGTTGAATTGGGACAAAAAGAGAGTACTTCATATGAACACAGCAAAGATTTTCCAACACAGTTGAGCATACTGCACCATCAGATTTTAACAGACATCAACTTGTTGATGACATTATACAAAGACAGCGAAGACCTTTCAAAGTCAGGTTCCACTAATGTGATGGGAAGGAGGAGTCCCTTTTTGTGATGATAGTAGATCGTTCTCCTTTCATTGTAAATTTATCTTTTAACAGACTCTCTCCTTTTGTCATTCATATAAACTTGATGGGTGATTGCCATAGTAGGTGGTACCGGAAGGTAGGCATTTATCGGTTAGGAAAAACATTTCGAAACAAAAATGTTTGGTATCAGTTTCGGTATTGATTTAAAATTCAGTATATCAAATGTGCATACAGGAAAGTAACATAATATTAAGTTGCCCAATTTTGTTTTTAGTACTTGATTTCATTTCAAGTAAAAATTTGAACAGATGACTTATCTATCCCTAAATACTTACCACTTATCTAGAACGGGAACAAAAAGAATATTCCCGCAGAGTTCTGGAAGCTATACACATAAGAACTCAGAAACCGAGACTGAATCGTGACAAAGGACTCGAACTAGTCCCTACCTGGGACAACCTGCTGATGCCGGGGCTACATCGTAACATCCTATGATGTAATTCTGTCAATCATATGACGTCATCAGTGAAGGTTATCCCGATCGTAGACAAGATATCATCACAGCATCACCATCTGCTAGTCGCTACAATCAAATGCAGCAAACCTTTGACGAAGCGAACGCGTCGGCGCACAGTTCATTCATAAATTTCCACTGGCAACAGCAGATTGCCTCAACAGCCAATCAGAGACAAGTGCGTCCAACGCAGTAAATACGCTGATGTATACTTAAAATACGCGCTACGTCAAAGGTTTACTGCATTTGTTTATAGTCGAACTAGCTTGAAAACGTTCCAGGTGAGCGAAAAATAGTGTAGTGTCGAAGTTAAACTCTTTAATCACTTACCACTTAATTTCTTGACATCGGCTGTTTCAACTTTGGTTCCTTGTGGCTCACTCTGCATGTAAATATATATATTAACAAGTGTTATGCCCAAATACAAACTGTAGTAATCCATGTCAAAAAATCTTAATCTTTGAAGTTGTGTTTTAGCCTAAAGTTTAACTCTGAAAATGAATAGTAACTCTGAATACGAAAGGTCAAAATTTTCATATGATTGACGGCTTTTCCTCCCAGCTACATATCATTAGATTTATAATTCTTTGAGGACTGTTATCAGAAAGACATGTTCAGAATGCAATTGGATGTGTCTGATGTGCTCTCATGTCCAAACAGTGTGAAAAGTATACAAATTAAAATGGCAGCCATGTTGGAGAACAGTTCTAAGATGACAGAGGAACAGGTCTCTAGAACGATTCTCCAATCATTCATTACTACCTAATTTATAGTACTATTATTGTGGAAAAGACAGATTTTTAAAAAACAAGGATGACCGTCATGATGAGTGACATTGTATTGCATATCATCTGAAATGCTCTTACCGGTAGCTGTACTTCAGGTGCTGAACTTACTGGACTTGTAGGACTACCTGGCGGTTCCTCTTCATCTGAATAAAACATACATCAATTCAAAACACAAATCACAACAACACAACTCTATAAGATGCAATGTTCATATTTTACATATTCCTACTACCACTAAAAGAATTCTAAACTGAACAATTAATTGGGACAATTGGGAGACAGTTCACATTAATTCAAGGAAATACTTCTGGGACATATGCTGACAATTTCTTAGCTTGAGCTTTTGAATATGCTCCTGATTTGTGTATTCTATGTTTTCAAATATGTACATTCTTGAAAAAGTCTACTGTTAGATTTTTAGATAATTCATAGAGGAAATGTACAGTTAGTTTAGTTTACCTTGTGACATGAGTTTAACCAGGCTCTCCATATTGCGTACTAGTACACCACTTAGTCTAGTCTTGAGTTGTTTAGCATGACCTTGTAAAACTGTTACTGGATCTGAAGAATCAATAGTACAAGAGCTTCATTAGCTTTATGTAGTAGATATGTTTTACTATCTTACCTTTCTAATGGCCCAAAAAATATTTGTTTCTTTTTCTTCATGCTTTGTTAGGTCAGATGTTCTTCAGGACTCGTTTGTATAAAACAGCTGGTTTTATACGTGGGCAAAGATATTGTTTACATTCTTTTACTATCATAAAGGACAGAAAAAGTAATATACTAGCTGTAAAAAACCTTTTACACTTCCATGATGATTTTATTTAAATCTAAAAATCACATAATATCTAGGGTGCACAAGGGTACTATTCTGCAGGGTTCTTACATTTCTTAAATATTTTGAACAATTTTATATGAACAAATTTGTGCACGGGTGAGGTTTAGTGCATAATTATTTCCAGGTGTACATGAAAGAGATTATGTAAATTTGTTGACAAATAAAGGAATGAAAAAAGGATAAACACTGTACTAAACTAAATCATGTACAAACTAAATGCCCACATTAATACACCCTACGCATATTGGAAAAAGGACGAAACAGTACTTGACAGTTATAGCTTGCATGTATATATCCTTGTTGTGGCAGGTGGCCAATATACATACTTACATCCTCTTCTTCCAAGTTACAACTAAACAAGAAGGTCTACTGCCTACACAATCCAGGGATCAAATAAGAAATGCAGCCTTGATACTTGCAAATAAAATAAGCAGTCTCTATGAAGAGTTTTCAAATTTACTTTGATTCACAAGAGTCTTGGCAAGAATCACTTCACAAATTCCCGCCAAAATTTGAACCTTGCATTTGATTTAACATGTGGCTTACAGGGGCTCACCCAAAACTACAAACAGAATGGCAAATGAATGAATGAACACAATGTTCCATTTTAGATGGGCAAATAATTGCAAGTATCTGCTGTGTACTGTAGCCCCCAGTGGATGCATCATCATGGATGCATGGTCAGAATGCAGTATTTCATCCCCAGTGTGTAAAATTGAGCAAAAAAGCAACTAGTCTTCATGACAGGCCGCTCCTAAAGCAACCTGTCTTGCCTAAAAATAACCTGTCCATCTTTTTATGTGTAACTTGGGTTTTTATGTGTCGGGCACGGGTGCTATCTATTGTCTAGTCACAAGTGACAAACCGGGCAAAATATCCAATGGTAAAAAAAATTCCTAAATTGTTCAGCTGATGTAATACCAACATGACTTTACTGGGACATATGCACATGTAGCAAGTAAAAAATTGCAATTTTAATGCTGAAATGGGTCAAAATAAGGATGATAACTGCGGCATAAAATAGACCAAAAGAAAGATGAACATTACAAATTTGGTCAATTTTATCCAGGTCGGTACGTCACCGATAGTTAGATTGGCAAAATTTCAGAGTGTCCGTCAAACATGCTGTTTAAAAAAGTAGCACATCCGATGACAAAATAGCTGGTCTCGGGGGTCCTATTTTACACACTGTTCATCATGCTGTATTCATTGATTTGCCACTCTGACTTGAATACATGCCACTAACAAGGTCATGGGTAAACCACAGACTACTACAGACCATGTATCAACAGTCAAATTCCCTGTGCATTGTATGCTGTGAATTCTCGCATATTCATGAGGGCCGATAGTTCGATCATACTGTGTCTAACAATCACACCAGGGTTGCATGCCTTTGCTTATACACCACAGAGCGTTGCGTGCAATCGCGATTACGCGACAGACTGTAAAAATATGTGATAAGTGTGTAGCAGTTTTGCCTGTCGCATTTCATGGAACAATCGGCCCTCAATATCGGGTGATGCTGAGACTTTGACTGCTTGTACGCGGTCTGTTATCTTTTTCATCCATGGGGTAAACACAAACCTTTGGGTTCAATATCATCATCAAAATCACTAGTGACAGCAGATAACTTAAGATCTTCAATGAAAGCTTCAAACTCTGTATTCAGCAACTTATTCAATTCTGCAACATGTAACATACAAAGAGCACACAAATGATAAACACATGCAACATATGCGGGCAAAATAAAATACACACATGTATGGCGATGAAGGTGTCTGCATTTGTTCACAGCATGCCAATTTTCAAAGCAGCATCAATATGTTTTTGTGCAGCTATTTCTTTTTCCAGCTTAATACAAAAATGCTTGCCGTTACGGACTAACACATTGTACATTGTTCACATTTTGCTTAAGTTAACTTGTATAACTCATAATTTAACTTTATACACTTTGTAAATATAATTTGTATTATCTTTTACAAAGAGATACCAAAGTAGCAAAAATCCCCAAAAAGGAATCAAGATACCAAATTTCAAACACACCTCTACACCAAAGACTAAGATCTTCAGTAAATAATAGGGCTTCAAATAGCTTGCTCTTGTTTCACCTACACATAGCTGAGTTTTAGTAATTACACATTTAGCTTAAGGGGGGTACTACACCCCAGGCCAATTTTGTGCCTATTTTTGCATTTTCTCAAAAAGTATAGCCCATTGGTGACAAGTAAGATATGTATATTATAGGGGCAAGGACTACAACTACTGCACTGAAAATTCAGCAACTCAAGGCATGTAGTTATTGATCAAATATTAGTTTTCCCTCATTTTTGACTGTAACTCCACAACTGTTGTCTGTGTTGAAATAAAATTTGCAGTGCAGTAGTTGTAGCCCTTGCCCCTATAATATGCATATCTTACTTGTCACCAATGCGCTATAATTTTTGAGAAAAATGCAAAAATAGGCACAAAATTGGGCAGGGGTGTAGTACCCCCTTAATCTGTGTTATTTGCTATTTGAAGAAATGCAGAAAAAATATGGAAATATATATGAAATGGCAAAAGATAACAATGGAAAAAATATAATCCATGCTCCATGCTTTGTCACATCAAACTGGCTTTGAAGTAAATAATTCTCATATTTATGATTTTGGGCTAATCCATTGAAAGTCCATACTCCTTTTGTGGAAGAATTTGGAAATATCTTACACAGGGGGAATATGAATTTCAAATTGAATTGGCACATTTACGAACTCTTAATTGAAACTCATTCTCCCTCTGTGCAAGATTCAGGTTGTGCAAGATTCAGGTTGGATCTTTCTCAGAGGGTGTATGAAAATAACCAAACAGAGCTGCCTAATGTGTTCATTCCATTTAAAATTCATACACCCCTTGTGGAAGATATTTCCAAAATCTTCCACATGGGAGTGTGCATTTTAAATGGACTAGCCCATTAAATTTTTTTAATGCGAACTGATGTGTGAAACAAAAGAGAAGTCCAATGATCTCAAATTATGATCCACACATTACCATCTGAACTCACAGAAAACATTTACACATTAAACGTTCAAATTGAGGTACACCTTCTTTGCCCTTATGTTCAAAGCCAGAGTAAAGTAACAAAACATAATAGGTGAATTGTATACCAACTATTTGATAAAAAATTGAAATCTAATACAATAGAATACTCTGAGGGCAGTTATCTACTTCCCAGTAGCTCTTCTAACTTACGAGATTCACCCTCCTCATCCTCATCCACCTTGTCTTCCAATTCAGCTTTATTTGTGTCATCCTCTATATCCTCTTTTACAATGCAAGAAAACATATTTGCTTGGTTCTTATTTATCTCTTAAATGTTGAATGACTAGCTCTAAATCTAACTACATCTCCAGGTCAAATTTGAAATCTAAACCCAAATCTCAACTCAACATAACCCACTTACTCGACTTACGGTTATGGTGGCTCAATCACAAGATTATCAACTTCTAAATGCAGAAAGTCTTTCTTTACATACCCAATATGATTTGACTTGAAGTCTTATTTGTAAATCTCATGAACACAATATTAAATTACTTTGATGTAAGAACTCCTGCCTTTTGCTCTTCTTTAAAAATATTGCAAAATCAAGTGAAATTTTAAACATGCTTGCAGTGTCAGCAGAACACCATGCATTTACAGTAAGCTTTATTTGTATGAATGAATAATTTGATTTAGTGATGTAATTGAGAGCATAACACATAATCTGCTGGACAAAAAAATCACGTGAAATTTAATGGCGCCCGGCAAAACTGCATAAAAGAAATCGAGTCCTTAATTTGCCTACATCTCATCTGAAATGAACACCATAACAACAGAGAGATGTTGCTCACATATAATCATATATTAACATACATGTAGATTTGAACATGAAATATACATGACATACTTGAATTGTAACAGCAACACTTTGGTACAATGTGAAATACAATATATATAGATATATAATTTGTAAATGAATAAAAATGTATAAATCATCTAGCGATGAATGATGTACTCACCCATTTCTACCATATCTTCATCATCATCTTCCTTATCAACTGGAGCTGTAACTTGTCTATTTTCTGAACTCATGTCCCCATCACCAGCAGCTCCAGTAGGGGATGGTCTCTCTCCTAATAACTGGAAACATCTGCCTTCTAACTCATTGTTGGTTTCAGTTAAAGTGCTGTAAAAAGGATAATTTTTTTTTAAAGTACATTACCACCTTCAGATAAAATTATTCAAGGATTTATATAAAAAATAATGATTACATTGACATTAGTGATACAGAGTAGATTATTTCACAATGCATGTTAATCTCAAAAACTTTTACTGGTAATAAAAACCAATGCACAAATCATTGGGTTTAACTTACTGAATATTATTCTTCAATGATACCAATTCTTCCTCATATTTTTCTTGTATACCTGGGCAAACAATGAAAATAAAGCAAACTTGAATAAATAAAATAATGACATTGGATACTTGTTATGTGCTGGTTTTGCCAGATAATTTCATTTTATCCGATTTACAGTAACTGGGCACAGATTAATCTGTTTGGCCAAGGATTTAGCGCCCCAAATAAACCATTCAAGTTTGTCACAACAAGAGAGAGGACAACAAAAGCTGATCGTTGAAATAAATCCTTTTTAAATCAAGATCAAGACATTCTACGATTCCCTTTTTGTGTCTGAATCAATCTACATATTTAGATAGATATCAGCCAATATCTCGACAATACTAAGTCCACAAGAATGCCTATTGATATTTATTTGTAACTTAGATTTAGAATACATGTCTCACTTCAACTATCCCTGCAAAATATAGGCCTACTCAAAAATAGACAAATAAGAGAAGCAACCCACTTGTAACATTTTTCTGTAGAGCTGCATTGACTGCTTGTAACCGTCTAAGTTCAGCCTGCAGTTCGCCATCTTCAGCCTTGACCTCATTTGACCCCTGACCTGCCTTAAGTTTGTCCACTTCTTTTTCTAGATTCTCATTTGTGGTGCATAACTGTAAATAAACACATTTGAGTTCAAGTTAGTAACACTATAAATGAATAAACTTGATTGAAATTTAAAACATGTTTAAGAATGATAAATTACAACAAATGTTGAGAGTAACAAAACTATTCATTTGAACAGTACACTTGGGAATTTATTGACACTTTCAGTCTTTTCATACCTGTAGAGAAAACCTACCTTGGACAACTCTGCCATAAGAGTAGAATTCTGCAGCCTGAAGTCTTCTTCTTGACTGTGCAGCTTCCTCTGAAGACTATCATTTTCAGCTATTAGTGCCTCTACTTCCTGATGGTAATAACATAACAAACTTTAAAATGTCTTAAACTACTTACACAAAGTTTTTTTTACACCTGCCATGCGCAATAGGTTTGAAAGAATTGATTTACATTATTTTAGCAGAAGTTGTTAATTCAAGTCTCCTCCACAGCCAGGTTGATGATGTCATGGGAAAGAGTTCAGCCAATCAAAAGGGCTTGTGATATTATCACTGGCAGACGGTGGTGTGCAGTGACCGGAATCACTACCCCCCCCCTGCCTTCACATACACCTATGGTTCCTGGTTATTATCCATCTTCATGACACAATCCCCAAGGGGGGAGGAGGGTACTGGTCATTGACCAGGGGGTATCCCAGTTGTTATAAAGGGCTTATACAGTCAAGAAAATGAATAATTTACTTGCTTATGTGGGTAAAAATATGGTCAATACTTGTTTAGGATAAGAAATTACACTTGTCATACTTGTTTAGGGGGTGCATTTTCAAACCTTGCAAATACTTGTTTAGGGTGCTTTTTGAGACTTTGTGGTCATGCATGATACCCCCTTGTTATTACCAGTGGCCCCCGGGCAATTTCCCCACTGCTTCAATAATATTTGCAAGCACATTTATCATTCAAAGATACAAGTGGTCATAATTTGAAAGAGGACAAACTTACCCTTGCTTTCTTGCTCTTACTGATAGTCTGTAATGAAAACCAAATTGAATAATTACCAATTAAGAGAAGTGTGTTTGTAACTTAGTACTCAAATGAGTACAACATTATTATGACTTTGTTATCCCTAAACAGGTACTGTATCTAGACATTAACTTTGTTTAATCACATTTTCCTAATTCCAAGTATGATCCAACTAGTGAACACTGAACAAGTTACATGTAGCCCAAGGTCTTAGGCAGCCAGCCGTGTAGGGAGTGTTTTACATACCCAAATTTGTAAATACACACCAGTTTTTGCTCACATGGCCTGTACTTTGTACACAAATCTTAAATTTACACGCCCAGTTTTTTAAATTTACACACCCAAACTTTCAAATCCTGCCTAAGACCCCGAATTGTAGCCTATATATCATCATACTAGTGCTGTGGTCGACATGCCTTATGTCGACATAATGTCGACGTCGGCACGTATCCCGACATGTCGACATCAAAAAAAATTCTTTTAATTTTCAAAAAATATTTTTGGCCAGAAAAGCAAGTTATAGGCCCAAAATTACTTGTTATTCAAGGTTGAAACCAGAGAAATACTGCTACTAAAGCCAAAAGCCAATTTTTACAAAGTTGATAAATTTGTATATTTTGATTACCTTTGCTTCTATTGAACAGTCAGGGACACATTGAAGTAGTATGCATTGCTAGCTGTTCAATAGAAGCAAAAGTAATTAAAATATACAACTGTATCCAACTTTGTAAAAAAAAATTGGCATTTTTTTTCCTTTTGATTAGCAGCATTTCTCTGGTTTCCAACCTTTTTTTTTTTTAAGAATTTTTTTTATGTCGACATACTGTCGACGTCGGTATACGAATTATATCGTCATGTCGACATTAAAAAACGGTGCCGACCACAGCACTACATCATACAAATTAACAATTAAAAAAGACCACATAATTCAAAGAAATTCCACTTTCTTTATGGAAGCTGCATTAAAATGGCAACATAATAATTTGTCTTGCAAAGCCAAAATATGTCCAAACACTCCTCATTTCTCATGATCACTGACCAGTCTTCGTGCACATAAACAGTTTGATTTGTTTTTTATTTGTTTGTTCGGGGTTTTGACAACCCTGGATAACCCAAGAAAGCTTCTATTGAAGCTTATTTCCATTGGGGTCCATTTGAATATCGGGACGGGTTGGGAACAGTCAGGGGTTAACACCCTACTCTTTTCGAAACTGGCTGCGAGATACGTGTGCAGGTATGGCTCTCTGCACATGGGACCGATAGCTTAACGCCCCTCCGAAGGATTTGAGTACTTTCATGATTCATTTACCCAATTCTAAATGAACCATGGGGAGAGCGGAAGTCTGAATCTAATCTACAGAAGTCGCCAATTAATTTCATACTTTTTTTTTTTTCCCAAGTTTTTTTTTAGCAATTGCCACCGCCGGGTATTTTACCTGGGACCTCATGCACTAAAGGCAAGTACCCTAACCATTGCGCCACGCTCTCCACTAGTTTGAAGTCTACCAAACTTCTTGATAATGCATACATGTACATACCTTGTTTGCTTTCTGAAGATCCTTCTCATAATTATCTGCTTTTTCTTTGAGAGTTGTCACTTCTGTAAATACAAACATATACCTAGATTACAGCTATATGCAAAGATTATGCAAAGATAAAACGAATGGAAGTCTGGATTGTCCAGTATTAAATTGCTACATACGCATACTGACATGGGACAATCTTTAAATGGATATCAGTGACTATTTGTTCAGAAAAGGGTCTGAGTGGTCAAAGTTAGGGATGCTGGATCCTCAAATGCACAATATTATCACATAATGTAATAATAAATAAATAATAATGCTATTGGTTCATTAATTGCCCTACTCTCAAACAACCTCGGGGTGATTTACACAATATTTACATATAATATACTAATAAAGATAAATACACCATACAGATTGACATGATTTATCCAGTGGTCATGGTAAACAGGAGACATACTGTAATATGATTACAAGATCACCATCTTCCCAGTCATGCATTAACTACACTCAACCAAGGCATTAGCCAGAGGGGTGTCCAGGTGTCATTTGGATGCCCTGTTTTCAATTTGGACACCCTAAAATTCTTATTTTCATAATGGAGTGAATAGGAAATGGACACTCTGATTTTGTAGAAGATACTTTTTGACCAAACTCAACTTCATAAGCACTAGCAAGGGAATGGTACCTGTGATCTGGGAAGTTGAATATACACGATGAGGTCATAAATTAAAACTTCAGGTGCAGATAGGTCTTCAGGTGACTTTTGCAATACAGATTTGATTGCGGTAAATTGTGGCGAAAAATCTTTGCAATTTTTAGGATTATCTCATTTGACTCAAAGAGTGGCATAGCCAGGAATTTTGTGTGTGTGTGGGGGGCAGGCTTCCCGTTAGTGTGCGTCATTGCGTCCAGACGCGTATTTTACAAATTTGGACGCAAGTTCACATGGCTAATCAAGTATTTTATATCCATGTGGACGAGACAAAACTTCAAATTTAATCATTAATTGATGATAAAAATAAGAAATTGTTTTATTTTTACGATAATAAAAGCCCCAAAATTTTGACCAACCTGCTAAGAATTGAAGTAAATTCTGCAATATTTGTAAATGCAACGTCAGGAAATCGTGCACTTTTTTTTTTTTTTTCCGTCGCGATCGCTGTTTGATGGGGAAAGTCCCAATTGATGCAATTGTTTGTTTACAAAGCATGCTGAACTGACGACGTGCAGTTAATGTTTATTTAGTTATTTATCACAACCTGACAATATTCCGTTTTTTAATATTTTAAGTTTATTTTTTCATAAATAATCTACGTTTCCTTTATTAGTATTATTGTTACGATGAATAAAAGCAATTTTAAAGACAGAATCCAAATGATAACATTTTTTTGTATTATTTGTGGCAGCGCGTGTTTTAGCTTTTATAGTAGGGATGACCAATGAACCATCAACTTGATTAGAACACTCCCATAGACATGCAGGGAGCTCAACTGTGCACTGCTTGCACAGACATTTCTAAATTGATCTCATTCTTTTATTTTTCAATATTTTTCTGTAAAAATTGGGGAAATTATTGCCAATTATATTTTGTAACTATCTTGCAAATTACAGCAACATAACTTATTTAATTTTCCTGTAAGTGCGAATCAAAATTGGTCCATCACCACAGTGCGCTTAATTGCCAGTGGCTGAGTTCAGCACTGCTCAAGAATGGCACAAAATATTCATGTCAATAATTTCAGGTGAAAAACGTGGCCTACTGAGCTGAAATTTGGCAGAGTTGCCACTAATACCTCTATCATACCCTCTGTACAAAGGTTAAAATATTGAACAAGTAGATCTTGAGTTAAAAATTAAATCACCAGCTTCCCTTTGAATTTCCATATTCCTTTCGAATCATGCTAAGAAGACACCTTTCTGAACATAAATGTGAAGTTTCGTGCTCATTTGATGTATTTTTCACCTGATTTCAACCCTAAACATTTTCTTATATTTATACCATCTGCACTGACTTGTTGCTATACACGCACAGGAGCTGTACTTTTAAAATACGCCGCCTAATCAATAATGAGTCTTTCACTCCATTGTTAAAGTATTGTGCTCTCTGTAGCATATGGAATGACCAGGCCCTGGAGTGTGATGGTTTTGTAGCACATGACAGTATTCATTCAAGCCTATCAAGGTCAGTTATTAGCCACTTGCTGAATGGCTGGGCATTATCAGCTATCAAAGAGATACCTTATGCTGCTGCCAATCACAATAGAGGTTAAACATTTTGTTAAAACCCCAGAAGTGATATCAGGACAAAGCTGTGCATGTTGGTACTTGATTGTTTGTATTCCTATGTTGAAAATCCCTTGTAGTACATTAGTATTTTTCTTATGTGTAGTGTATATTGTTGTGGAAAAAAAGTTCACCTGGACTTTTGATTTTGTGCCACTTTGGCCATTATGGATGATTTTTGGCAAATGTTTTCTAAAAGCATGATTTCAGTGCCTCGGTTTGAAGAAATACTTAATGCTATTGACTAGTAAAGTGCCATTTCATAAGAAACCGCTTTGATACTTTCACAATATGCTTGTTTCATGTTTGCATATATATTAAAATAAAGAAATATAAAAAGGTAAATATATGCTTATACCAATTTTGCTCACATTGCTATATTTAGACTTTGTCAATTTATTTCGCTCCAATGACCGGTCAGAATGGGAAACTTTGAAAATTCATAATTCGAAAAGTTTTTGACCGATTTTGACCATTTAACCACCAAAATACTTCTGTTGATGAGTTCTTTCCAGAAAACAATCTATTGTAGCAATAGGGGCAACATGAAATTATGATGGTCATCCCTATTTATAGCATCATCAACAACACGTGGATCGAAGTAAAAGTAAAACCCGGAAGTAAAAGTACGAAAATTTGCTAAAGATTGACAGACTTTATGCGCATGTTTTTGCAGCTGTTTCTGACCATGTTTCGACAAAACTGATGCAGAAATGAGAAAATTATCATTGCGACTGGAGGTGGAATATCACGGCGAAAATTTTATTTTAACAATCAACATTTGATGAGGTAGACCCGGGGTACGTGTGTTAGCAACGAGGGGTTGCCGTTGCGTTTCCCGGTATGATCAGTGATTGATCGTGAATTTCAGATGGACGCACAAAAATCTGACTGGACGCAAGTTTTTTCAATCTTGTCAGCAAACTTGCGCCACACATGACGACATTTTAAAACCCTTAACGGAACCCTGGTGGGGGGGGGCAAAGCCAAATTTTTGTCAACACTTTACTCTTTGCCGTCCCCATTGCCCCCAGCTCCCCTGACACGGGACTGAAAACCTACCATTCTTTAATTTTTTGCACTGGTCCACCAAACTGTAATTAGAGGTTCGAAGTTCAAGAAGTTGTGCCTGGAAAACAAGCAGGAAAAAAAGACATTAGCTGATCTGAATCATCTGATAATAACTCTAATTAATAACATTTTGTATTCTTTGTAGTTTCAGGGATTACAAATTTTGAACACTCGACACATGTCCCTTTCAGCTCTGTTCTGTCAATTCTGCACAGGGTTATAGCCACGCCGGTCGGGGGTAACCGGCACAGACCGGTGCCGACCGGCACTAAATTTTTTTTTTTTTTTTTTTTAAATTTCCCACAAATGTTTTATTCATCATAAAAGAGTAAAAAACCAAAATATTTTTTGGGGTATACCCCTAGCCTATCCCATATCCCTTGTGTTCGCTAAAAAGATTGTGCCCCGAGCCAGCCCTCTAATTGGATAGTAAAATTAGCCGGCACTCAACTTGGGCTAGCTATAACCCTGATTCTGCACTAGAAACCTTTTCAAGGAATCAACTTACACAAAGCAGCTGAGAGCAGCATGGCCCATCAGTCAAGGTCTTTAACTCCAATGTAAGAGGTCCCCAGTTCAATTACAGGTAGATTATCCACTCCACTCTCTCCATTACTGCATTTGAATTATTGGGCAGATGCAGTGAATGAAAAATATCTCCCAGCCAGTTTTGATCACAGTAATGCCTGTCTGTATGTAAACCCTCCCTATAACCTTGTGCATCAAGGGAGATCTGTGTCCAACAGTGAATTAGTCACTCAGGTCCAACGGTTAAGGTGGTACTACTATTTTGTGACTAATTTTGCATTTTTCTTAAAAAATAACTACACACTGGTAACAAAAGACATATAAAGGGCAAGGAATCAAATTACTTCACTGAAATTTCAGTGATTCAAGACAAGTGGTTCATTACATGTTTATGTTAAGAAATGAGGTACATTCTAGAGGTACCTCTTTTCCTAAATAACGTACCACTTGTCTTGAGTCACCAAAATTCTAGTGTAGTAACTAGATTCCTTGTCCCTATAATATATACATAACTTTTGTTACCAAATTGTTGTGTTATTATTTTTTGAGAAAAATGCACAAATAATCACAAATTTATCAAGAGGTGTATTGAATCAATAAAAATCATGCCTCCGAAAATGATGCAGTGGAAAATGTCACCGTGGAAAGTAGTACCACTAAATGACGACCCGAATACAGCTACCGCTTGATCCCACCAGTATCCAATAAGAAGTGATGGGATTCCGGTGTGACGAAAAGCTACACAACTGTCGAATTCATCGTGTTTGTGGACTAATAATATGATAGGATGATCTTTTCATTCAAATCCAAATGGAAAACTTGTAATTGTCTAAATATGTATGATTGAAGTCCAATTTCCAAATCATTGTCAAATGTCAATTTATCATTCCAGAAAAAAGGTACCGTAAATCAATATTTTTAAAAATATAATTTTGTAAAACCAGGCTTCACATATTGCCACAATATTAACAAAGAATAGGTAGAAATTGGCCATACATACAATGTATATGACCATGTACATGTACATTAGCTCGAGATACCCTAGCTAAAAAATACAGGTTTACATTTTACTACATGTATCTTACATTTAAAGCCATAATGTACGATCTTATAATATGAAATTGGTTAATTTTTTCAAACCTGATTTTTTTTGCATATTTGTAATGTTTACACATGTCCCAACTTGCACCTAAATGGAATTGGCTAAATTTGTTGTCTTTGTAGGTCAACAGAGCAAAGTTCGACATAAAGTCATAATTTTTTTATTATGACTTTATGTCCTCCCATAGAACTGCGTGTTAAATGGCCAAAATAACCAGTGGGGTTTCTTTCACTTTACCTTGTTATTTCAACCTAAAATGGACAGCAACCCTTCCCGTCAGTTATTACTAATATTATTTCAACATTTTGAATAAAGAATAAAAAAAATTAAAATTTGACGGAAATCGTACATTATCTTCATGATCTTGCTGTATTTCAGCTAGAGCGGCATACATGTGTAGGTAGAAAACCCGTTTTTTTTCTGAGAACAATACAAAATATGTAATCTTTTTAATAATTTTTAAGACAGATATAAAAAGAATTTATCATGTCTGACGTCATCTGTCAATCAAACTCGAGCATGGTTGTTTACAAGTGTCGTGATGATGACTTGCTGAACGCGGCGGTATAACCGGTCGCCTTATTGTTAATTTTGCACTTTTAAACATGCAAACCATCTCAAAAGTTAGGTCTTTATAGTAGGAAACTTTCTTTGGTGAAGGCACCATGTCAACAATGCCTAGAAAAGCTGCTTTTTGCCTTAAGTTAAGTAAAGTACGTAATTTTTCGCCATTTGCTGCTGTTCCTTTTCTCCGATCAGCACCAGATAGATCGGTCTTCCTTTTACGCGCTATTAACCTGTGTATGCTGTGTTAACCAATCAAGGATCGTAATTGACAGTGACATCAGACGCGATAAATTCTTTTTATCTCTGTCTTTAATTATAACCTACATTAGTCCCCGGCATTAGTCTTGGGCTGGGGTGCAGAATTCTGCAACCTCCCAAAAATAAACACGATTAAGCGTGCCGGTTTAAGACCAATTACAACGCTTACAGACAAGCATTATACATAACAGACAGAGTACCGGGTTAATGATAAATCCACTTTTATTTAACACGTAATCTAGTCTTGTAAATGTTGTAATAAGGTGGAAAACTAACCTGCATTCGCTGGAACTCCTCTTCCGACAAGGCCTGCGCCATTTTGGATTTTGACGTCACGCCCCCTCGGTTTTTCATCTCATGAATATTCGTTATTCTTAATGAGGAGGAGGAGGAGGAGGAGGAGAGAAGGAGAAGCGAAGAGAGGGGAAGAGCAAGAGAGGAGAAGAGAAGAGGAGCTAAGAGGGGGAAGAAAGGAGAAGAGAAGAGAAGAGAAGAGGAGCTAAGGGACCGTTCACAAACACTTGTTTATAGGGGGGCTGATGCAAAAAAAAAATTCATCGCATACCGTAAAATGGGGTAACTTTGGGCACTTTTCAGAGTTTTTAAACCACTGCTTCCAAACAAAACCAATTATATTTCTAATTAACTCTTTTTTGTGACATTAGGGTTCACTTCTACACCTTGAAGTTGAAAAAGATTTTTTAATAATTTTGTAAGGGTGCCCTAGGGGTTCAAAATGACCTGACCAAAGTTACCCCGCCTTTGGGGCATTACATTCCATGAAGGAAAAAAAAATCAAAAAAATTGATCTTCGCTGAATATGGGCAAGTTGTTGTTTTTTGTGACATTTGACACCTTGCAAAATTAATCAAACACACATTTTTGCTCACAAATATCGATTTTTATTTTTTTTTGAAAAAAATGTAAAAAAATGCTGATTTTTGGTCAAAATCCCGCTTTTTTCGTAAATTTCAAGGAAATTACACATGAGCGACTATTATTTCTTCCAAACATATTTCTTAACAAATTGACACCAAATATGACTAAAAACAATATTGCTGTACGAAAATATGACCATTTAAAAAAATATATTTGACCGACTAAAGTTACCCCGCTGACCGAAGTTACCCCATTTTACGGTATTTAAACTCAATTTTCTCAGGAAAATTTGTGGCCATTTTTTCAGGGCACGCCCCCCCACCCCTTGGGGCTGTGCAATAATTATGAGCCCCCCCCTCGGGAGGTAAAGTTTCGAACGGCTCGCCAAAAATCGCTTGCCCCCTCTCGGCCCACCAAAATTGCTTTCCCCTTCTCGGTCCGCCAAAAATTCTTTGCCCCGGCCCCCCCCCCCCCTTGTGCATGCCAAATTTTGGGGATCCCAATTTTCAAACCTGAAATGGTCTAAATACATGGTGCGAGCGAAACGAGCAGAAAAATGTGCATATTTAAGCGTTTCCGTACTGTTTTCCTAAGCCTTTTTAGAGCGTTTTATTTAAAAGGCACCCCATGAATGTGTGCCAAAATCGCTTGCCCCCCCCTCGGCTTGCCAAAATTGCTTGCCCCTCCATTCGGCTCCCCAACAATTTCTTCCCCCCCAATTTTACCCTCCCCGGCCCCAGTGTCATCGCCCCGATATCTTCATGGCAGAAATCGCCATGGTAGGTTGAATCCAACGCCACGCATGGCCATTTTGTATCGACCTGTTTAATATAGTTTTGAATCGTATAAAGGCCGAAGGACATCTGACTAAGGCTACTGACAATAGCCCCGATTAGCCGGTTACTGACCTCGCTGATGTGTGGGTCGAGCATGGACGCCATAGGTCATATTCTTTTAGACTACCTCAACGATTGGCCTATACACTGCGCTAAGAGTCGGCACATATAAACCAGCATTATTGTCAGTTTTTGACTCAAGACGCACGGTTCTTTCTCAAGACGCAAGCTAACGACTATCATATCTGTTCAAAATATATATTCAAGTGCAAGGGACCACATCTGGTTTCTTTATACGAAATCATTTACGGGACATCATTTTCTATCCCGGTATCAAAAGATTTTCTTCTCATATCAAACTCGTGCATAGCAAATTCACGTGTATCGATCCCGGGTATTTATTTTAGTATCTCTGCTGACAAATTATTAACCAGGCGATGTCGGTGTGCCCCAGGGCTCATAATTATTGCACAGCCCCTTATGAGGAGGGAAATTTTTTCAGGGCCCCCTTTTTGCATCAGCCCCCCCTCCCCCTAACAAGTGTTTGTGCCGCTTCACAGGCGGATTTAGTGATATATGAACCCTAAAGCGATATTTTATAGAATCATGTGCTATCTTGCTATCAAATTAAAATTAAAAATGTTGCGACATTTTGTTTTGGTTTAATTTGGGACTATAGGCGTTAATTTGGGACTATATGAGATTCTAAATGCTAGGCCTATCTTCAGTAGATAGGCCTATAGTAGCGAAAAAAAAATCCTAAAACGCGGACGGTTACTCTGCGCGAATAACAAAATCGGCCTTCGGCCTAGGCCTTATATGCCGCGCTATTAAAAAAAAAGGTGAGGGAAGAGGTAAAAATAGAGAAACAGACAGATGATAATCTCTGCTTTATAAGTGCCATTTTAAATTTTAGTCAGCTTCGTCATTTTTACATTTCGTAAGTGGGCTCGCGCGTGTTCACAGAAGATGATGAATGTCGCAACGGGTGATTTGCAAATTGCACCGTAAATGGTATCTTGAGTAAATAAAAACAAACAAACAAACAGACAGACAAACAAACATGAACTATTAAAAAAATATACCAAATGATCTTTCTGACTCGTGTCATGCATACTAAGTCTTATGATTTCCTTCTTTTTTTGTATTATTTCATAAGGTTTAAAAATGCTATCATCAGTAGATAGGCCTAACAAAATATATTCAATTTTTCTCAATTTCTTTGTATTTTACAAATAAATACTATCTTGAGTAGATAGCGGAAATCTAAAAAGCAAACAAATAAACAGACAAACAAAACACATCAAAGCAAACTTTGCTAACAGACGTTTTCTAAATTTGTGAAATATTCAATGCTATCTTCAGAAGATAGCCGTTTGCGAGCGCGTTACGAGAAAATGATGCAGATCGTAAATGATGCAGGTCGTAAGTGGGTTCGCGCGTGTCCATAGAAGATGATGGATGTCGCAACGGGTGATTTGCAAATTGCACCGTAAATGGTATCTTAAGTAGATAACAAACAAACTGACAGACAAACAAACATAAAATATAAAAAAATATACCAAATGATCTTTCTGACTCGCGTCATGCTAAGTCTAATGATTTCCTTCTTTTTGTATTATTTCATTAGGTTTAAAAATGCTATCATCAGTAGATAGAGCTAACAAAATATATTCAATCTTTCTCAATTTCTTTGTATTTTACAAATAAAAACTATCTTGAGTAGATAGCGGAAAAACTAACAAGCAAGCAAATAAACAGACAAACAAAAACATCAAAACAAACTTTGCTAACAGACGTTTTCTAAATTTGTGAAATATTTTCTGTTGTTTTTATTAGGCCCGCAATGCAGTTTTGCCGTTTCGCGCCGTACTGAATCATCATCTACAACGCGTGCTAGGCAATGTTTATTTTTTTTAAATTTTTTTTTTTTTAAATATTATTATTATTATTATTTTTGCTTGCTATCTTCTAAAGATAGCAATTTTGGTCAGCTTCGTCATTTTAACATTTCTTTATAGCTTTGCATTCGGCCTAGTGCCCATTTTTATACTAAAAGAAAATGTGGCGAGACATGCCGTAATTTGCTCGATTCTGGTGCCGGTGTCTATAGAGCTCCTGCATTGATTTACATGGGTAATATTAAAATTGAAATATCTCAAGAACCGAATACCGTATGACGCTGAAACAAACTTTGAAATAAAGCTTTTACATTTCTCTATCTGTTTTATGTCATTTTGGTGTTTGTCGGATTCGTGTGATTTTGCTATCAACTGCAGATAGCTCAAATTTAAATGCACGTTGGTTGTCGTTTTTATCTGCTGAACGAGATAAAGGATACCACAAAAAAGCTTTCCAGAGACTTTACGTGCTAAATAGGGGTCGCGTTTTGGCCATAAGTCGAGTTACGTCCAACTTTGAAATATATATTTGATATCATCTTAACCAGAACAAAATTCTGCATAACATTTCTGAAAATGACTACAGATTTTAGGTCCGACTAATTTTTGAGAAAATTAGTGCTAGGTCTATATAAAAAGGCCACATTTTCCCGTGTTTACATCCGACTGCTAACTGCGTTCTGACCTCGTTTGTTCATGCGCATATAATCGTAAATATCACCCAAATTTTCGCATTTTCTTTTCAAATTTGTAGAGATCACATTCACAAGTTCTAGTAAAACACGATTTTCAACACTAAAATTGTTAATATTGTACAGATTTTCTAGAATTTTTATGCAAAGTTTGGGACTATAGGCGTGATAAACTTTTACCGGAAACCGCTTCACAGGCGGATTTAGTGATATATGAACCCTAAAGCGATATTTTATAGAATCATGTGCTATCTTCTGAAGATCAAATTAAAATTTCAAATGTTGCGACATTTTGTTTTGGTTTAATTTGGGACTATAGGCGTTAATTTGGGACTAGGCCTATATGAGATTCTAAATGCTAGGCCTATCTTCAGTAGATAGGCCTATAGTAGCGAAAAAAAAATCCTAAAACGCGCACGGTTAGGCCTACTCTGCGCGAATAACAAAATCGGCCTTCGGCCTAGGCCTTATATGCCGCGCTATTAAAAAAAAAAAAGGGGGGGAGGTAAAATAGAGAAACAGACAGATGATAATCTCTGCTTTATAAGTGCCGTTTTAAATTTTAGTCAGCTTCGTCATTTTTACATTTCGTAAGTGGGCTCGCGCGTGTTCACAGAAGATGATGAATGTCGCAACGGGTGATTTGCAAATTGCACCGTAAATGGTATCTTGAGTAGATAAAACAAACAAACAAACAGACAGACAAACAAACATGAAATATAAAAAAAATATACCAAATGATCTTTCTGACTCGTATCATGCATAGTCCTACTAAGTCTTATGATTTCCTTTTTTTTTGTATTATTTCATAAGGTTTAAAATGCTATCATCAGTAGATAGGCCTAACAAAATATATTCAATTTTTCTCAATTTCTTTGTATTTTACAAATAAATACTATCTTGAGTAGATAGCGGAAATCTAACAAGCAAACAAATAAACAGACAAACAAAACACATCAAAGCAAACTTTGCTAACAGACGTTTTCTAAATTTGTGAAATATTCAATGCTATCTTCAGAAGATAGCCGTTTGCGAGCGCGTTACGAGAAAATGATGCAGATCGTAAATGATGCAGGTCGTAAGTGGGTTCGCGCGTGTCCATAGAAGATGATGGATGTCGCAACGGGTGATTTGCAAATTGCACCGTAAATGGTATATTAAGTAGATAACAAACAAACTGACAGACAAACAAACATGAAATATAAAAATATATACCAAATGATCTTTCTGACTCGCGTCATGCTAAGTCTAATGATTTCCTTCTTTTTGTATTATTTCATTAGGTTTAAAAATGCTATCATCAGTAGATAGGGCTAACAAAATATATTCAATCTTTCTCAATTTCTTTGTATTTTACAAATAAAAACTATCTTGAGTAGATAGCGGAAAAACTAACAAGCAAGCAAATAAACAGACAAAAAAAAAACATCAAAACAAACTTTGCTAACAGACGTTTTCTAAATTTGTGAAATATTTTCTGTTGTTTTATTAGGCCCGCAATGCAGTTTTGCCGTTTCTCGCCGTACTGAATCATCATCTACAACCCGTGCTAGGCAATGGTTTTTTTTATTTTATATTTTTATTTTTTTAATATTATTATTATTATTATTTTTTGCTTGCTATCTTCTAAAGATAGCAATTTTGGTCAGCTTCGTCATTTTAACATTTCTTTATAGCTTTGCATTCGGCCTAGTGCCCATTTTTATACTAAAAGAAAATGTGGCGAGACATGCCGTAATTTGCTCGATTCTGGTGCCGGTGTCTATAGAGCTCCTGCATTGATTTACATGGGTAATATTAAAATTGAAATATCTCAAGAACCGAATACCGTATGACGCTGAAACAAACTTTGAAATAAAGCTTTTACATTTCTCTATCTGTTTGATGTCATTTTGGTGTTTGTCGGATTCGTGTGATTTTGCTATCAACTGCAGATAGCTCAAATTTAAATGCATGTTGGTTGTCGTTTTTATCTGCTGAACGAGATAAAGGATACCACAAAAAGCTTTCCAGAGACTTTACGTGCTAAATAGGGGTCGCGTTTTGGCTATAAGTCGAGTTACGTCCAACTTTGAAATATATATTTGATATCATCTTAACCAGAACAAAATTCTGCATAACATTTCTGAAAATGACTACAGATTTTAGGTCCGACTAATTTTTGAGAAAATTAGTGCTAGGCCCGAAAAAGGCCACATTTTCCCGTGTTTACATCCGACTGCTAACTGCGTTCTGACCTCGTTTGTTCATGCGCATATACTCGTAAATATCACCCAAATTTTCGCATTTTCTTTTCAAATTTGTAGAGATCACATTCACAAGTTCTAGTAAAACACGATTTTCAACACTAAAATTGTTAATATTGTACAGATTTTCTAGAATTTTTATGCAAAGTTTGGGACTATAGGCGTGATAAACTTTTACCGGAAACCGCTTCACAGGCGGATTTAGTGATATATGAACCCTAAAGCGATATTTTATAGAATCATGTGCTATCTTCTGAAGATCAAATTAAAATTTCAAATGTTGCGACATTTTGTTTTGGTTTAATTTGGGACTATAGGCGTTAATTTGGGACTAGGCCTATATGAGATTCTAAATGCTAGGCCTATCTTCAGTAGATAAAATCCTAAAACGCGCACGGTTAGGCCTACTCTGCGCGAATAACAAAATCGGCCTTCGGCCCAGGGCCTTATATGCCGCGCTATTAAAAAAAAAAAAGGGGGGGAGAGGTAAAATAGAGAAACAGCAGATGATAATCTCTGCTTTATAAGTGCCGTTTTAAATTTTAGTCAGCTTCGTCATTTTTACATTTCGTAAGTGGGCTCGCGCGTGTTCACAGAAGATGATGAATGTCGCAACGGGTGATTTGTAAATTGCACCGTAAATGGTATCTTGAGTAGATAAAAACAAACAAACAAACAGACAGACAAACAAACATGAAATATAAAAAAAAAATACCAAATAATTTTTCTGACTCGTGTCATGCATACTAAGTCTTATGATTTCCTTTTTTTTTTTTGTATTATATCATAAGGTTTAAAAATGCTATCATCAGTAGATAGGCCTAACAAAATATATTCAATTTTTCTCAATTTCTTTGTATTTTACAAATAAATACTATCTTGAGTAGATAGCGGAAATCTAACAAGCAAACAAATAAACAGACAAACAAAACACATCAAAGCAAACTTTGCTAACAGACGTTTTCTAAATTTGTGAAATATTCAATGCTATCTTCAGAAGATAGCCGTTTGCGAGCGCGTTACGAGAAAATGATGCAGATCGTAAACGATGCAGGTCGTAAGTGGGTTCGCGCGTGTCCATAGAAGATGATGGATGTCGCAACGGGTGATTTGCAAATTGCACCGTAAATGGTATCTTAAGTAGATAACAAACAAACTGACAGACAAACAAACATGAAATATAAAAATATATACCAAATGATCTTTCTGACTCGCGTCATGCTAAGTCTAATGATTTCCTTCTTTTGTATTATTTCATTAGGTTTAAAAATGCTATCATCAGTAGATAGGGCTAACAAAATATATTCAATCTTTCTCAATTTCTTTGTATTTTACAAATAAAAACTATCTTGAGTAGATAGCGGAAAACTAACAAGCAAGCAAATAAACAGACAAACAAAAAACATCAAAACAAACTTTGCTAACAGACGTTTTCTAAATTTGTGTAATATTTTCTGTTGTTTTATTAGGCCCGCAATGCAGTTTTGCCGTTTCGCGCCGTACTGAATCATCATCTACAACGCGTGCTAGGCAATGCTTTTTTTTTGTTTTGTTTTTTTAAAATATTATTATTATTATTAATTTTGCTTGCTATCTTCGGAAGATATCAATTTTGGTCAGCTTCGTCATTTTAACATTTCTTTATAGCTTTGCATTCGGCCTAGTGCCGATTTTTATACTAAAAGAAAATGTGGCGAGACATGCCGTAATTTGCTCGATTCTGGTGCCGGTGTCTATAGAGCTCCTGCATTGATTTACATGGGTAATATTAAAATTGAAATATCTCAAGAACCGAATACCGTATGACGCTGAAACAAACTTTGAAATAAAGCTTTTACATTTCTCTATCTGTTTTATGTCATTTTGGTGTTTGTCGGATTCGTGTGATTTTGCTATCAACTGCAGATAGCTCAAATTTAAATGCATGTTGGTTGTCGTTTTTATCTGCTGAACGAGATAAAGGATACCACAAAAAGCTTTCCAGAGACTTTACGTGCTAAATAGGGGTCGCGTTTTGGCTATAAGTCGAGTTACGTCCAACTTTGAAATATATATTTGATATCATCTTAACCAGAACAAAATTCTGCATAACATTTCTGAAAATGACTACAGATTTTAGGTCCGACTAATTTTTGAGAAAATTAGTGCTAGGCCTATAGAAAAAGGCCACATTTTCCCGTGTTTACATCCGACTGCTAACTCACTGCGTTCTGACCTCGTTTGTTCATGCGCATATAATCGTAAATATCACCCAAATTTTCGCATTTTCTTTTCAAATTTGTAGAGATCACATTCACAAGTTCTAGTAAAACACGATTTTCAACACTAAAATTGTTAATATTGTACAGATTTTCTAGAATTTTTATGCAAAGTTTGGGAATATAGGCGTGATAAACTTTTACCGGAAACCGCTTCACAGGCGGATTTAGTGATATATGAACCCTAAAGCGATATTTTATAGAATCATGTGCTATCTTCTGAAGATCAAATTAAAATTTCAAATGTTGCGACATTTTGTTTTGGTTTAATTTGAGACTATAGGCGTTAATTTGGGACTATATGAGATTCTAAATGCTAGGCCTATCTTCAGTAGATAGGCCTATAGTAGCGGAAAAAAAATCCTAAAACGCGCACGGTTAGGCCTACTCTGCGCGAATAACAAAATCGGCCTTCGGCCTAGGCCTTATATGCCGCGCTATTCAAAAAAAAAAAAAAGGGGGAGAGGTAAAAATAGAGAAACAGGCAGATGATAATCTCTGCTTTATAAGTGCCATTTTAAATTTTAGTCAGCTTCGTCATTTTTACATTTCGTAAGTGGGCTCGCGCGTGTTCACAGAAGATGATGAATGTCGCAACGGGTGATTTGCAAATTGCACCGTAAATGGTATCTTGAGTAGATAAAACAAACAAACAAACAGACAGACAAACAAACAAAAAAAATAAAAAAAATATACCAAATGATCTTTCTGACTCGTGTCATGCATACTAAGTCTTATGATTTCCTTTTTTTTGTATTATTTCATAAGGTTTAAAAATGCTATCATCAGTAGATAGGCCTAACAAATATATTCAATTTTTCTCAATTTCTTTGTATTTTACAAATAAATACTATCTTGAGTAGATAGCGCAAATCTAACAAGCAAACAAATAAACAGACAAACAAAACACATCAAAGCAAACTTTGCTAACAGACGTTTTCTAAATTTGTGAAATATTCAATGCTATCTTCAGAAGATAGCCGTTTGCGAGCGCGTTACGAGAAAATGATGCAGATCGTAAATGATGCAGGTCGTAAGTGGGTTCGCGCGTGTCCATAGAAGATGATGGATGTCGCAACGGGTGATTTGCAAATTGCACCGTAAATGGTATATTAAGTAGATAACAAACAAACTGACAGACAAACAAACATGAAATATAAAAATATATACCAAATGATCTTTCTGACTCGCGTCATGCTAAGTCTAATGATTTCCTTCTTTTTGTATTATTTCATTAGGTTTAAAAATGCTATCATCAGTAGATAGGGCTAACAAAATATATTCAATCTTTCTCAATTTCTTTGTATTTTACAAATAAAAACTATCTTGAGTAGATAGCGGAAAAACTAACAAGCAAGCAAATAAACAGACAAACAAAAAACATCAAAACAAACTTTGCTAACAGACGTTTTCTAAATTTGTGAAATATTTTCTGTTGTTTTATTAGGCCCGCAATGCAGTTTTGCCGTTTCTCGCCGTACTGAATCATCATCTACAACCCGTGCTAGGCAATGGTTTTTTTTATATTTTATATTTTTTATTTTTTTAATATTATTATTATTATTATTTTTGCTTGCTATCTTCTAAAGATAGCAATTTTGGTCAGCTTCGTCATTTTAACATTTCTTTATAGCTTTGCATTCGGCCTAGTGCCCATTTTTATACTAAAAGAAAATGTGGCGAGACATGCCGTAATTTGCTCGATTCTGGTGCCGGTGTCTATAGAGCTCCTGCATTGATTTACATGGGTAATATTAAAATTGAAATATCTCAAGAACCGAATACCGTATGACGCTGAAACAAACTTTGAAATAAAGCTTTACATTTCTCTATCTGTTTTATGTCATTTTGGTGTTTGTCGGATTCGTGTGATTTTGCTATCAACTGCAGATAGCTCAAATTTAAATGCACGTTGGTTGTCGTTTTTATCTGCTGAACGAGATAAAGGATACCACAAAAAAGCTTTCCAGAGACTTTACGTGCTAAATAGGGGTCGCGTTTTGGCTATAAGTCGAGTTACGTCCAACTTTGAAATATATATTTGATATCATCTTAACCAGAACAAAATTCTGCATAACATTTCTGAAAATGACTACAGATTTTAGGTCCGACTAATTTTTGAGAAAATTAGTGCTAGGCCCGAAAAAAGGCCACATTTTCCCGTGTTTACATCCGACTGCTAACTGCGTTCTGACCTCGTTTGTTCATGCGCATATACTCGTAAATATCACCCAAATTTTCGCATTTTCTTTTCAAATTTGTAGAGATCACATTCACAAGTTCTAGTAAAACACGATTTTCAACACTAAAATTGTTAATATTGTACAGATTTTCTAGAATTTTTATGCAAAGTTTGGGACTATAGGCGTGATAAACTTTTACCGGAAACCGCTTCACAGGCGGATTTAGTGATATATGAACCCTAAAGCGATATTTTATAGAATCATGTGCTATCTTCTGAAGATCAAATTAAAATTTCAAATGTTGCGACATTTTGTTTTGGTTTAATTTGGGACTATAGGCGTTAATTTGGGACTAGGCCTATATGAGATTCTAAATGCTAGGCCTATCTTCAGTAGATAGGCCTATAGTAGCGAAAAAAAAATCCTAAAACGCGCACGGTTAGGCCTACTCTGCGCGAATAACAAAATCGGCCTTCGGCCTAGGCCTTATATGCCGCGCTATTAAAAAAAAAAAAAAAAAAAAGGGGGGGGGAAGGAGGTAAAAATAGAGAAACAGACAGATGATAATCTCTGCTTTATAAGTGCCGTTTTAAATTTTAGTCAGCTTCGTCATTTTTACATTTCGTAAGTGGGCTCGCGCGTGTTCACAGAAGATGATGAATGTCGCAACGGGTGATTTGCAAATTGCACCGTAAATGGTATCTTGAGTAGATAAAAAACAAACAAACAAACAAACAAACAAACAAACAGACAGACAAACAAACATGAAATATAAAAAAAAAATATACCAAATGATCTTTCTGACTCGTATCATGCATAGTCCTACTAAGTCTTATGATTTCCTTTTTTTTTTGTATTATTTCATAAGGTTTAAAAATGCTATCATCAGTAGATAGGCCTAACAAAATATATTCAATTTTTCTCAATTTCTTTGTATTTTACAAATAAATACTATCTTGAGTAGATAGCGGAAATCTAACAAGCAAACAAATAAACAGACAAACAAAACACATCAAAGCAAACTTTGCTAACAGACGTTTTCTAAATTTGTGAAATATTCAATGCTATCTTCAGAAGATAGCCGTTTGCGAGCGCGTTACGAGAAAATGATGCAGATCGTAAATGATGCAGGTCGTAAGTGGGTTCGCGCGTGTCCATAGAAGATGATGGATGTCGCAACGGGTGATTTGCAAATTGCACCGTAAATGGTATATTAAGTAGATAACAAACAAACTGACAGACAAACAAACATGAAATATAAAAATATATACCAAATGATCTTTCTGACTCGCGTCATGCTAAGTCTAATGATTTCCTTCTTTTGTATTATTTCATTAGGTTTAAAAATGCTATCATCAGTAGATAGGGCTAACAAAATATATTCAATCTTTCTCAATTTCTTTGTATTTTACAAATAAAAACTATCTTGAGTAGATAGCGGAAAAACTAACAAGCAAGCAAATAAACAGACAAACAAAAACATCAAAACAAACTTTGCTAACAGACGTTTTCTAAATTTGTGAAATATTTTCTGTTGTTTTATTAGGCCCGCAATGCAGTTTTGCCGTTTCTCGCCGTACTGAATCATCATCTACAACCCGTGCTAGGTAATGTGTTTTTATTTTATATTTTTTATTTTTTAATATTATTATTATTATTATTTTTGCTTGCTATCTTCTAAAGATAGCAATTTTGGTCAGCTTCGTCATTTTAACATTTCTTTATAGCTTTGCATTCGGCCTAGTGCCCATTTTTATACTAAAAGAAAATGTGGCGAGACATGCCGTAATTTGCTCGATTCTGGTGCCGGTGTCTATAGAGCTCCTGCATTGATTTACATGGGTAATATTAAAATTGAAATATCTCAAGAACCGAATACCGTATGACGCTGAAACAAACTTTGAAATAAAGCTTTTACATTTCTCTATCTGTTTTATGTCATTTTGGTGTTTGTCGGATTCGTGTGATTTTGCTATCAACTGCAGATAGCTCAAATTTAAATGCATGTTGGTTGTCGTTTTTATCTGCTGAACGAGATAAAGGATACCACAAAAAGCTTTCCAGAGACTTTACGTGCTAAATAGGGGTCGCGTTTTGGCTATAAGTCGAGTTACGTCCAACTTTGAAATATATATTTGATATCATCTTAACCAGAACAAAATTCTGCATAACATTTCTGAAAATGACTACAGATTTTAGGTCCGACTAATTTTTGAGAAAATTAGTGCTAGGCCCGAAAAAGGCCACATTTTCCCGTGTTTACATCCGACTGCTAACTGCGTTCTGACCTCGTTTGTTCATGCGCATATGCTCGTAAATATCACCCAAATTTTCGCATTTTCTTTTCAAATTTGTAGAGATCACATTCACAAGTTCTAGTAAAACACGATTTTCAACACTAAAAATTGTTAATATTGTACAGATTTTCTAGAATTTTTATGCAAAGTTTGGGACTATAGGCGTGATAAACTTTTACCGGAAACCGCTTCACAGGCGGATTTAGTGATATATGAACCCTAAAGCGATATTTTATAGAATCATGTGCTATCTTCTGAAGATCAAATTAAAATTTCAAATGTTGCGACATTTTGTTTTGGTTTAATTTGGGACTATAGGCGTTAATTTGGGACTAGGCCTATATGAGATTCTAAATGCTAGGCCTATCTTCAGTAGATAAAATCCTAAAACGCGCACGGTTAGGCCTACTCTGCGCGAATAACAAAATCGGCCTTCGGCCTAGGCCTTATATGCCGCGCTATTAAAAAAAAAAAAAGGGGGAGAGAGGTAAAATAGAGAAACAGACAGATGATAATCTCTGCTTTATAAGTGCCGTTTTAAATTTTAGTCAGCTTCGTCATTTTTACATTTCGTAAGTGGGCTCGCGCGTGTTCACAGAAGATGATGAATGTCGCAACGGGTGATTTGCAAATTGCACCGTAAATGGTATCTTGAGTAGATAAAACAAACAAACAAACAGACAGACAGACAAACATGAAATATAAAAAAAATATACCAAATGATCTTTCTGACTCGTGTCATGCATACTAAGTCTTATGATTTCCTTTTTTTTGTATTATATCATAAGGTTTAAAAATGCTATCATCAGTAGATAGGCCTAACAAAATATATTCAATTTTTCTCAATTTCTTTGTATTTTACAAATAAATACTATCTTGAGTAGATAGCGGAAATCTAACAAGCAAACAAATAAACAGACAAACAAAACACATCAAAGCAAACTTTGCTAACAGACGTTTTCTAAATTTGTGAAATATTCAATGCTATCTTCAGAAGATAGCCGTTTGCGAGCGCGTTACGAGAAAATGATGCAGATCGTAAACGATGCAGGTCGTAAGTGGGTTCGCGCGTGTCCATAGAAGATGATGGATGTCGCAACGGGTGATTTGCAAATTGCACCGTAAATGGTATCTTAAGTAGATAACAAACAAACTGACAGACAAACAAACATGAAATATAAAAATATATACCAAATGATCTTTCTGACTCGCGTCATGCTAAGTCTAATGATTTCCTTCTTTTTGTATTATTTCATTAGGTTTAAAAATGCTATCATCAGTAGATAGGGCTAACAAAATATATTCAATCTTTCTCAATTTCTTTGTATTTTACAAATAAAAACTATCTTGAGTAGATAGCGGAAAAACTAACAAGCAAGCAAATAAACAGACAAACAAAAAGCATCAAAACAAACTTTGCTAACAGACGTTTTCTAAATTTGTGTAATATTTTCTGTTGTTTTATTAGGCCCGCAATGCAGTTTTGCCGTTTCGCGCCGTACTGAATCATCATCTACAACGCGTGCTAGGCAATGCTTTTTTTTTGTTTTGTTTTTTTAAAATATTATTATTATTATTAATTTTGCTTGCTATCTTCTAAAGATAGCAATTTTGGTTAGCTTCGTCATTTTAACATTTCTTTATAGCTTTGCATTCGGCCTAGTGCCCATTTTTATACTAAAAGAAAATGTGGCGAGACATGCCGTAATTTGCTCGATTCTGGTGCCGGTGTCTATAGAGCTCCTGCATTGATTTACATGGGTAATATTAAAATTGAAATATCTCAAGAACCGAATACCGTATGACGCTGAAACAAACTTTGAAATAAAGCTTTTACATTTCTCTATCTGTTTTATGTCATTTTGGTGTTTGTCGGATTCGTGTGATTTTGCTATCAACTGCAGATAGCTCAAATTTAAATGCATGTTGGTTGTCGTTTTATCTGCTGAACGAGATAAAGGATACCACAAAAAGCTTTCCAGAGACTTTACGTGCTAAATAGGGGTCGCGTTTTGGCTATAAGTCGAGTTACGTCCAACTTTGAAATATATATTTGATATCATCTTAACCAGAACAAAATTCTGCATAACATTTCTGAAAATGACTACAGATTTTAGGTCCGACTAATTTTTGAGAAAATTAGTGCTAGGCCTATATAACAAGGCCACATTTTCGCGTGTTTACATCCGACTGCTAACTCACTGCGTTCTGACCTCGTTTGTTCATGCGCATATAATCGTAAATATCACCCAAATTTTCGCATTTTCTTTTCAAATTTGTAGAGATCACATTCACAAGTTCTAGTAAAACACGATTTTCAACACTAAAATTGTTAATATTGTACAGATTTTCTAGAATTTTTATGCAAAGTTTGGGAATATAGGCGTGATAAACTTTTACCGGAAACCGCTTCACAGGCGGATTTAGTGATATATGAACCCTAAAGCGATATTTTATAGAATCATGTGCTATCTTCTGAAGATCAAATTAAAATTTCAAATGTTGCGACATTTTGTTTTGGTTTAATTTGAGACTATAGGCGTTAATTTGGGACTATATGAGATTCTAAATGCTAGGCCTATCTTCAGTAGATAGGCCTATAGTAGCGGAAAAAAAAATCCTAAAACGCGCACGGTTAGGCCTACTCTGCGCGAATAACAAAATCGGCCTTCGGCCTAGGCCTTATATGCCGCGCTATTCAAAAAAAAAAGGGGGGAGAGGTAAAAATAGAGAAACAGGCAGATGATAATCTCTGCTTTATAAGTGCCATTTTAAATTTTAGTCAGCTTCGTCATTTTTACATTTCGTAAGTGGGCTCGCGCGTGTTCACAGAAGATGATGAATGTCGCAACGGGTGATTTGCAAATTGCACCGTAAATGGTATCTTGAGTAGATAAAACAAACAAACAAACAGACAGACAAACAAACATGAAGTATGCTATAAAAATATACCAAATGATCTTTCTGACTCGTGTCATGCATACTAAGTCTTATGATTTCCTTTTTTTTTTTTATTTCATAAGGTTTAAAAATGCTATCATCAGTAGATAGGCCTAACAAATATATTCAATTTTTCTCAATTTCTTTGTATTTTACAAATAAATACTATCTTGAGTAGATAGCGGAAATCTAACAAGCAAACAAATAAACAGACAAACAAAACACATCAAAGCAAACTTTGCTAACAGACGTTTTCTAAATTTGTGAAATATTCAATGCTATCTTCAGAAGATAGCCGTTTGCGAGCGCGTTACGAGAAAATGATGCAGATCGTAAATGATGCAGGTCGTAAGTGGGTTCGCGCGTGTCCATAGAAGATGATGGATGTCGCAACGGGTGATTTGCAAATTGCACCGTAAATGGTATATTAAGTAGATAACAAACAAACTGACAGACAAACAAACATGAAATATAAAAATATATACCAAATGATCTTTCTGACTCGCGTCATGCTAAGTCTAATGATTTCCTTCTTTTGTATTATTTCATTAGGTTTAAAAATGCTATCATCAGTAGATAGGGCTAACAAAATATATTCAATCTTTCTCAATTTCTTTGTATTTTACAAATAAAAACTATCTTGAGTAGATAGCGGAAAAACTAACAAGCAAGCAAATAAACAGACAAACAAAAACATCAAAACAAACTTTGCTAAAAGCCGTTTTCTAAATTTGTGAAATATTTTCTGTTGTTTTATTAGGCCCGCAATGCAGTTTTGCCGTTTCTCGCCGTACTGAATCATCATCTACAACCCGTGCTAGGCAATGGTTTTTTTTATATTTTATATTTTTTATTTTTTTAATATTATTATTATTATTATTTTTGCTTGCTATCTTCTAAAGATAGCAATTTTGGTCAGCTTCGTCATTTTAACATTTCTTTATAGCTTTGCATTCGGCCTAGTGCCCATTTTTATACTAAAAGAAAATGTGGCGAGACATGCCGTAATTTGCTCGATTCTGGTGCCGGTGTCTATAGAGCTCCTGCATTGATTTACATGGGTAATATTAAAATTGAAATATCTCAAGAACCGAATACCGTATGACGCTGAAACAAACTTTGAAATAAAGCTTTTACATTTCTCTATCTGTTTTATGTCATTTTGGTGTTTGTCGGATTCGTGTGATTTTGCTATCAACTGCAGATAGCTCAAATTTAAATGCATGTTGGTTGTCGTTTTTATCTGCTGAACGAGATAAAGGATACCACAAAAAAGCTTTCCAGAGACTTTACGTGCTAAATAGGGGTCGCGTTTTGGCTATAAGTCGAGTTACGTCCAACTTTGAAATATATATTTGATATCATCTTAACCAGAACAAAATTCTGCATAACATTTCTGAAAATGACTACAGATTTTAGGTCCGACTAATTTTTGAGAAAATTAGTGCTAGGCCCGAAAAAGGCCACATTTTCCCGTGTTTACATCCGACTGCTAACTGCGTTCTGACCTCGTTTGTTCATGCGCATATACTCGTAAATATCACCCAAATTTTCGCATTTTCTTTTCAAATTTGTAGAGATCACATTCACAAGTTCTAGTAAAACACGATTTTCAACACTAAAATTGTTAATATTGTACAGATTTTCTAGAATTTTTATGCAAAGTTTGGGACTATAGGCGTGATAAACTTTTACCGGAAACCGCTTCACAGGCGGATTTAGTGATATATGAACCCTAAAGCGATATTTTATAGAATCATGTGCTATCTTCTGAAGATCAAATTAAAATTTCAAATGTTGCGACATTTTGTTTTGGTTTAATTTGGGACTATAGGCGTTAATTTGGGACTAGGCCTATATGAGATTCTAAATGCTAGGCCTATCTTCAGTAGATAAAATCCTAAAACGCGCACGGTTAGGCCTACTCTGCGCGAATAACAAAATCGGCCTTCGGCCTAGGCCTTATATGCCGCGCTATTAAAAAAAAAAAAAAGGGGGGGGGGAGAGGTAAAAATAGAGAAACAGACAGATGATAATCTCTGCTTTATAAGTGCCGTTTTAAATTTTAGTCAGCTTCGTCATTTTTACATTTCGTAAGTGGGCTCGCGCGTGTTCACAGAAGATGATGAATGTCGCAACGGGTGATTTGCAAATTGCACCGTAAATGGTATCTTGAGTAGATAAAAACAAACAAACAAACAGACAGACAAACAAACATGAAATATAAAAAAAATATACCAAATGATCTTTCTGACTCGTGTCATGCATACTAAGTCTTATGATTTCCTTTTTTTTTGTATTATATCATAAGGTTTAAAAATGCTATCATCAGTAGATAGGCCTAACAAAATATATTCAATTTTTCTCAATTTCTTTGTATTTTACAAATAAATACTATCTTGAGTAGATAGCGGAAATCTAACAAGCAAACAAATAAACAGACAAACAAAACACATCAAAGCAAACTTTGCTAACAGACGTTTTCTAAATTTGTGAAATATTCAATGCTATCTTCAGAAGATAGCCGTTTGCGAGCGCGTTACGAGAAAATGATGCAGATCGTAAACGATGCAGGTCGTAAGTGGGTTCGCGCGTGTCCATAGAAGATGATGGATGTCGCAACGGGTGATTTGCAAATTGCACCGTAAATGGTATCTTAAGTAGATAACAAACAAACTGACAGACAAACAAACATGAAATATAAAAATATATACCAAATGATCTTTCTGACTCGCGTCATGCTAAGTCTAATGATTTCCTTCTTTTTGTATTATTTCATTAGGTTTAAAAATGCTATCATCAGTAGATAGGGCTAACAAAATATATTCAATCTTTCTCAATTTCTTTGTATTTTACAAATAAAAACTATCTTGAGTAGATAGCGGAAAAACTAACAAGCAAGCAAATAAACAGACAAACAAAAAACATCAAAACAAACTTTGCTAACAGACGTTTTCTAAATTTGTGTAATATTTTCTGTTGTTTTATTAGGCCCGCAATGCAGTTTTGCCGTTTCGCGCCGTACTGAATCATCATCTACAACGCGTGCTAGGCAATGCTTTTTTTTTGTTTTGTTTTTTTAAAATATTATTATTATTATTAATTTTGCTTGCTATCTTCTAAAGATAGCAATTTTGGTCAGCTTCGTCATTTTAACATTTCTTTATAGCTTTGCATTCGGCCTAGTGCCCATTTTTATACTAAAAGAAAATGTGGCGAGACATGCCGTAATTTGCTCGATTCTGGTGCCGGTGTCTATAGAGCTCCTGCATTGATTTACATGGGTAATATTAAAATTGAAATATCTCAAGAACCGAATACCGTATGACGCTGAAACAAACTTTGAAATAAAGCTTTTACATTTCTCTATCTGTTTTATGTCATTTTGGTGTTTGTCGGATTCGTGTGATTTTGCTATCAACTGCAGATAGCTCAAATTTAAATGCATGTTGGTTGTCGTTTTTATCTGCTGAACGAGATAAAGGATACCACAAAAAAGCTTTCCAGAGACTTTACGTGCTAAATAGGGTCGCGTTTTGGCTATAAGTCGAGTTACGTCCAACTTTGAAATATATATTTGATATCATCTTAACCAGAACAAAATTCTGCATAACATTTCTGAAAATGACTACAGATTTTAGGTCCGACTAATTTTGAGAAAATTAGTGCTAGGCCTATATAAAAGGCCACATTTTCCCGTGTTTACATCCGACTGCTAACTCACTGCGTTCTGACCTCGTTTGTTCATGCGCATATAATCGTAAATATCACCCAAATTTTCGCATTTTCTTTTCAAATTTGTAGAGATCACATTCACAAGTTCTAGTAAAACACGATTTTCAACACTAAAATTGTTAATATTGTACAGATTTTCTAGAATTGTTATGCAAAGTTTGGGAATATAGGCGTGATAAACTTTTACCGGAAACCGCTTCACAGGCGGATTTAGTGATATATGAACCCTAAAGCGATATTTTATAGAATCATGTGCTATCTTCTGAAGATCAAATTAAAATTTCAAATGTTGCGACATTTTGTTTTGGTTTAATTTGAGACTATAGGCGTTAATTTGGGACTATATGAGATTCTAAATGCTAGGCCTATCTTCAGTAGATAGGCCTATAGTAGCGGAAAAAAAAAATCCTAAAACGCGCACGGTTAGGCCTACTCTGCGCGAATAACAAAATCGGCCTTCGGCCTAGGCCTTATATGCCGCGCTATTCAAAAAAAAAAGGGGGGGGAGAGGTAAAAATAGAGAAACAGGCAGATGATAATCTCTGCTTTATAAGTGCCATTTTAAATTTTAGTCAGCTTCGTCATTTTTACATTTCGTAAGTGGGCTCGCGCGTGTTCACAGAAGATGATGAATGTCGCAACGGGTGATTTGCAAATTGCACCGTAAATGGTATCTTGAGTAGAAAAAAACAAACAAACAAACAGACAGACAAACAAACATGAAATATAAAAAAAATATACCAAATGATCTTTCTGACTCGTGTCATGCATACTAAGTCTTATGATTTCCTTTTTTTTGTATTATTTCATAAGGTTTAAAAATGCTATCATCAGTAGATAGGCCTAACAAATATATTCAATTTTTCTCAATTTCTTTGTATTTTACAAATAAATACTATCTTGAGTAGATAGCGGAAATCTAACAAGCAAACAAATAAACAGACAAACAAAACACATCAAAGCAAACTTTGCTAACAGACGTTTTCTAAATTTGTGAAATATTCAATGCTATCTTCAGAAGATAGCCGTTTGCGAGCGCGTTACGAGAAAATGATGCAGATCGTAAATGATGCAGGTCGTAAGTGGGTTCGCGCGTGTCCATAGAAGATGATGGATGTCGCAACGGGTGATTTGCAAATTGCACCGTAAATGGTATCTTAAGTAGATAACAAACAAACTGACAGACAAACAAACATGAAATATAAAAATATATACCAAATGATCTTTCTGACTCGCGTCATGCTAAGTCTAATGATTTCCTTCTTTTTGTATTATTTCATTAGGTTTAAAAATGCTATCATCAGTAGATAGGGCTAACAAATTATATTCAATCTTTCTCAATTTCTTTGTATTTTACAAATAAAAACTATCTTGAGTAGATAGCGGAAAAACTAACAAGCAAGCAAATAAACAGACAAACAAAAAACATCAAAACAAACTTTGCTAACAGACGTTTTCTAAATTTGTGTAATATTTTCTGTTGTTTTATTAGGCCCGCAATGCAGTTTTGCCGTTTCGCGCCGTACTGAATCATCATCTACAACGCGTGCTAGGCAATGTTTTTTTTAAATTTTTTTTTTTAAATATTATTATTATTATTAATTTTGCTTGCTATCTTCTAAAGATAGCAATTTTGGTCAGCTTCGTCATTTTAACATTTCTTTATAGCTTTGCATTCGGCCTAGTAGGCCCATTTTTATACTAAAAGAAAATGTGGCGAGACATGCCGTAATTTGCTCGATTCTGGTGCCGGTGTCTATAGAGCTCCTGCATTGATTTACATGGGTAATATTAAAATTGAAATATCTCAAGAACCGAATACCGTATGACGCTGAAACAAACTTTGAAATAAAGCTTTTACATTTCTCTATCTGTTTTATGTCATTTTGGTGTTTGTCGGATTCGTGTGATTTTGCTATCAACTGCAGATAGCTCAAATTTAAATGCATGTTGGTTGTCGTTTTTATCTGCTGAACGAGATAAAGGATACCACAAAAAGCTTTCCAGAGACTTTACGTGCTAAATAGGGGTCGCGTTTTGGCTATAAGTCGAGTTACGTCCAACTTTGAAATATATATTTGATATCATCTTAACCAGAACAAAATTCTGCATAACATTTCTGAAAATGACTACAGATTTTAGGTCCGACTAATTTTTGAGAAAATTAGTGCTAGGCCTATATAAAAAGGCCACATTTTCCCGTGTTTACATCCGACTGCTAACTCACTGCGTTCTGACCTCGTTTGTTCATGCGCATATAATCGTAAATATCACCCAAATTTTCGCATTTTCTTTTCAAATTTGTAGAGATCACATTCACAAGTTCTAGTAAAACACGATTTTCAACACTAAAATTGTTAATATTGTACAGATTTTCTAGAATTTTTATGCAAAGTTTGGGAATATAGGCGTGATAAACTTTTACCGGAAACCGCTTCACAGGCGGATTTAGTGATATATGAACCCTAAAGCGATATTTTATAGAATCATGTGCTATCTTCTGAAGATCAAATTAAAATTTTAAATGTTGCGACATTTTGTTTTGGTTTAATTTGAGACTATAGGCGTTAATTTGGGACTATATGAGATTCTAAATGCTAGGCCTATCTTCAGTAGATAGGCCTATAGTAGCGGAAAAAAAATCCTAAAACGCGCACGGTTAGGCCTACTCTGCGCGAATAACAAAATCGGCCTTCGGCCTAGGCCTTATATGCCGCGCTATTAAAAAAAAAGGGGGGGAGAGGTAAAAATAGAGAAACAGACAGATGATAATCTCTGCTTTATAAGTGCCATTTTAAATTTTAGTCAGCTTCGTCATTTTTACATTTCGTAAGTGGGCTCGCGCGTGTTCACAGAAGATGATGAATGTCGCAACGGGTGATTTGCAAATTGCACCGTAAATGGTATCTTGAGTAGATAAAACAAACAAACAAACAGACAGACAAACAAACATGAAATATAAAAAAAATATACCAAATGATCTTTCTGACTCGTGTCATGCATACTAAGTCTTATGATTTCCTTTTTTTTGTATTATTTCATAAGGTTTAAAAATGCTATCATCAGTAGATAGGCCTAACAAATATATTCAATTTTTCTCAATTTCTTTGTATTTTACAAATAAATACTATCTTGAGTAGATAGCGGAAATCTAACAAGCAAACAAATAAACAGACAAACAAAACACATCAAAGCAAACTTTGCTAACAGACGTTTTCTAAATTTGTAAAATATTCAATGCTATCTTCAGAAGATAGCCGTTTGCGAGCGCGTTACGAGAAAATGATGCAGATCGTAAATGATGCAGGTCGTAAGTGGGTTCGCGCGTGTCCATAGAAGATGATGGATGTCGCAACGGGTGATTTGCAAATTGCACCGTAAATGGTATCTTAAGTAGATAACAAACAAACTGACAGACAAACAAACATGAAATATAAAAATATATACCAAATGATCTTTCTGACTCGCGTCATGCTAAGTCTAATGATTTCCTTCTTTTTGTATTATTTCATTAGGTTTAAAAATGCTATCATCAGTAGATAGGGCTAACAAAATATATTCAATCTTTCTCAATTTCTTAGTATTTTACAAATAAAAACTATCTTGAGTAGATAGCGGAAAAACTAACAAGCATGCAAATAAACAGACAAACAAAAAACATCAAAACAAACTTTGCTAATAGACGTTTTCTAAATTTGTGAAATATTTTCTGTTGTTTTATTAGGCCGGCAATGCAGTTTTGCCGTTTTGCGCCGTACTGAATCATCATCTACAACGCGTGCTAGGCAATGTTTTTTTTTTTTTTTTTTAATTTTTTTTTTTAAATATTATTATTATTATTATTTTTGCTTGCTATCTTCTAAAGATAGCAATTTTGGTCAGCTTCGTCATTTTAACATTTCTTTATAGCTTTGCATTCGGTCTAGTGCCCAATTTTATACTAAAAGAAAATGTGGCGAGACATGCCGTAATTTGCTCGATTCTGGTGCCGGTGTCTATAGAGCTCCTGCATTGATATGATTTACATGGGTAATATTAAAATTGAAACATCTCCAGAAACGAATACCGCATTACGCTGAAACAAAATTTGATATAATGCTTTTACATTTCTCTATCTGTTTTATGTCATTTTGGTGTTTGTCGGATTCGTGTGATTTTGCTATCAACTGCAGATAGCTCAAATTTAAATGCATGTTGGTTGTCGTTTTTATCTGCTGAACGAGATAAAGGATAACAAAAAAAAGCTTTCCAGAGACTTTACGTGCTAAATAGGGTCGCGTTTTGGCTATAAGTCGAGTTACGTCCAACTTTGAAATATATATTTGATATCATCTTAACCAGAACAAAATTCTGCATAACATTTCTGAAAATGACTACAGATTTTAGGTCCGACTAATTTTTGAGAAAATTAGTGCTAGGCCTATATAAAAAGGGCACATTTTCCCGTGTTTACATCCGACTGCTAACTCACTGCGTTCTGACCTCGTTTGTTCATGCGCATATAATCGTAAATATCACCCAAATTTTCGCATTTTCTTTTCAAATTTGTAGAGATCACATTCACAAGTTCTAGTAAAACACGATTTTCAACACTAAAATTGTTAATATTGTACAGATTTTCTAGAATTTTTATGCAAAGTTTGGGAATATAGGCGTGATAAACTTTTACCGGAAACCGCTTCACAGGCGGATTTAGTGATATATGAACCCTAAAGCGATATTTTATAGAATCATGTGCTATCTTCTGAAGATCAAATTAAAATTTCAAATGTTGCGACATTTTGTTTTGGTTTAATTTGGGATTATAGGCGTTAATTTGGGACTATATGAGATTCTAAATGCTAGGCCTATCTTCAGTAGATAGGCCTATAGTAGCGAAAAAAAAATCCTAAAACGCGCACGGTTAGGCCTACTCTGCGCGAATAACAAAATCGGCCTTCGGCCTAGGCCTTATATGACGCGCTATTCAAAAAAAAAAAAAAAAAAAGGGGGGGGGGAGGTAAAAATAGAGAAACAGACAGATGATAATCTCTGCTTTATAAGTGCCGTTTTAAATTTTAGTCAGCTTCGTCATTTTTACATTTCGTAAGTGGGCTCGCGCGTGTTCACAGAAGATGATGAATGTCGCAACGGGTGATTTGCAAATTGCACCGTAAATGGTATCTTGAGTAGATAAAAACAAACAAACAAACAGACAGACAAACAAACATGAAATATAAAAAAAATATACCAAATGATCTTTCTGACTCGTGTCATGCATACTAAGTCTTATGATTTCCTTCTTTTTTTGTATTATTTCATAAGGTTTAAAAATGCTATCATCAGTATAGATAGACCTAACAAAATATATTCAATTTTTCTCAATTTCTTTGTATTTTACAAATAAATACTATCTTGAGTAGATAGCGGAAATCTAACAAGCAAACAAATAAACAGACAAACAAAACACATCAAAGCAAACTTTGCTAACAGACGTTTTCTAAATGTGTGAAATATTCAATGCTATCTTCAGAAGATAGCCGTTTGCGAGCGCGTTACGAGAAAATGATGCAGATCGTAAATGATGCAGGTCGTAAGTGGGTTCGCGCGTGTCCATAGAAGATGATGGATGTCGCAACGGGTGATTTGCAAATTGCACCGTAAATGGTATCTTAAGTAGATAACAAACAAACTGACAGACAAACAAACATGAAATATAAAAAATATACCAAATGATCTTTCTGACTCGCGTCATGCTAAGTCTAATGATTTCCTTCTTTTGTATTATTTCATTAGGTTTAAAAATGCTATCATCAGTAGATAGGGCTAACAAAATATATTCAATCTTTCTCAATTTCTTTGTATTTTACAAATAAAAACTATCTTGAGTAGATAGCGGAAAAACTAACAAGCAAGCAAATAAACAGACAAACAAAAAACATCAAAACAAACTTTGCTAACAGACGTTTTCTAAATTTGTGAAATATTTTCTGTTGTTTTATTAGGCCCGCAAGGCAGTTTTGCCGTTTCGCGCCGTACTGAATCATCATCTACAACGCGTGCTAGGCAATGTTTTTTTTATTTTATTTTATTTTATTTTATTTTTTTAATATTATTATTATTATTATTATTTTTGCTTGCTATCTTCTAAAGATAGCAATTTTGGTCAGCTTCGTCATTTTAACATTTCTTTATAGCTTTGCATTCGGCCTAGTGCCCATTTTTATACTAAAAGAAAATGTGGCGAGACATGCCGTAATTTGCTCGATTCTGGTGCCGGTGTCTATAGAGCTCCTGCATTGATTTACATGGGTAATATTAACATTGAAATATCTCAAGAACCGAATACCGTATGACGCTGAAACAAACTTTGAAATAAAGCTTTTACATTTCTCTATCTGTTTTATGTCATTTTGGTGTTTGTCGGATTCGTTTGCTTTTGCTATCAACTGCAGATAGCTCAAATTTAAATGCACGTTGGTTGTCGTTTTTGTCTGCTGAACGAGATAAAGGCCACCACAAAAAAGCTTTCCAGAGACTTTACGTGCTAAATAGGAGTCGCGTTTTGGCCATAAGTCGAGTTACGTCCAACTTTGAAATATATATTTGATATCATCTTAACCAGAACAAAATTCTGCATAACATTTCTGAAAATGACTACAGATTTTAGGTCTGACTAATTTGCTAGGCCTATATAAAAAGGCCACATTTTCCCGTGTTTACATCCGACTGCTAACTGCGTTCTGACCTCGTTTGTTCATGCGCATATAATCGTAAATATCACCCAAATTTTCGCATTTTGTTTTCAAATTTGTAGAGATCACATTCACAAGTTCTAGTAAAACACGATTTTCAACACTAAAATTGTTAATATTGTACAGATTTTCTAGAATTTTTATGCAAATTTGGGACTATAGGCGTGATAAACTTTTACCGGAAACCGCTTCACAGGCGGATTTAGTGATATATGAACCCTAAAGCGATATTTTATAGAATCATGTGCTATCTTCTGAAGATCAAATTAAAATTTCAAATGTTGCGACATTTTGTTTTTGTTTAATTTGGGACTATAGGCGTTAATTTGGGACTATATGAGATTCTAAATGCTAGGCCTATCTTCAGTAGATAGGCCTATAGTAGCGAAAAAAAAAATCCTAAAACGCGCACGGTTACTCTGCGCGAATAACAAAATCGGCCTTCGGCCTAGGCCTTATATGACGCGCTATTAAAAAAAAAAGGGGGGAAGAGGTAAAAATAGAGAAACAGACAGATGATAATCTCTGCTTTATAAGTGCCGTTTTAAATTTTAGTCAGCTTCGTCATTTTTACATTTCGTAAGTGGGCTCGCGCGTGTTCACAGAAGATGATGAATGTCGCAACGGGTGATTTGCAAATTGCACCGTAAATGGTATCTTGAGTAGATAAAAACAAACAAACAAACAGACAGACAAACAAACATGAAATATAAAAAAATATACCAAATGATCTTTCTGACTCGTGTCATGCATACTAAGTCTTATGATTTCCTTCTTTTTTTGTATTATTTCATAAGGTTTAAAAATGCTATCATCAGTATAGATAGACCTAACAAAATATATTCAATTTTTCTCAATTTCTTTGTATTTTACAAATAAATACTATCTTGAGTAGATAGCGGAAATCTAACAAGCAAACAAATAAACAGACAAACAAAACACATCAAAGCAAACTTTGCTAACAGACGTTTTCTAAATGTGTGAAATATTCAATGCTATCTTCAGAAGATAGCCGTTTGCGAGCGCGTTACGAGAAAATGATGCAGATCGTAAATGATGCAGGTCGTAAGTGGGTTCGCGCGTGTCCATAGAACTGATGGATGTCGCAACGGGTGATTTGCAAATTGCACCGTAAATGGTATCTTAAGTAGATAACAAACAAACTGACAGACAAACAAACATGAAATATAAAAAAATATACCAAATGATCTTTCTGACTCGCGTCATGCTAAGTCTAATGATTTCCTTCTTTTTGTATTATTTCATTAGGTTTAAAAATGCTATCATCAGTAGATAGGGATAACAAAATATATTCAATCTTTCTCAATTTCTTTGTATTTTACAAATAAATACTATCTTGAGTAGATAGCGGAAAAACTAACAAGCAAACAAATAAACAGACAAACAAAAAACATCAAAACAAACTTTGCTAACAGACGTTTTCTAAATTTGTGAAATAGTTTCTGTTGTTTTATTACTAATATTAGGCCCGCAATGCTATCTTCAGAAGATAGCCGTTTGCGAGTGCATTGCGAGAAATTTAGGCCTATGGGTGCTATATCTACTGAGAATCAAATTAAAATATCAAATGTTGTGACATTTTGTTTTGGTTTAATTTGGGACTATAGGCGTTAATTTGGGACTATATGAGATTCTAAATGCTAGGCTTATATCAAATGTTGTGACATTTTGTTTTGGTTTAATTTGGGACTATAGGCGTTAATTTGGGACTATATGAGATTCTAAATGCTAGGCTTATCTTCAGTAGATAGGCATATAGCGACGAAAATCCTAAAACGCGCAAGGTTACTCAGCGAGAAAAAAAAAAAATCGGCATTCGGCCTATATGCCGCGCTATTTAAAAGAAAGGGGGAGGGGGAGGTAAAAATAGAGAAACAGGCAGATGCGGAAAGTGATGAGTCTGTAATATCGCTTTAAACTTTCTGATCAGGACTGATGTATTAGAAAGAAAAAACTCGCCGCTACATGATGAAGTAAAATTTTAGAGAAAATAATTTAAAATAATAGGGCCTACTTCTAGAGTAGAAAGATGCAATGAATCGGGATGAGATTCTAAATGCTATCTTCAGTAGATATAGCGAAAAAAATTCCTAAAACGCTGCGACGGTTACTCTGCCCGAATTAAAAATCGGCATTCGCCTATATGCTCTCTATTAAAAAAAAAAAAAAAGGGGGTAAAATAGAGAAACTGGCAGATGATAATCTCTGCTTTATAAGTGCCGCTTTTAAATTTTGGTCAGCTTCGTCATTTTTACATTTCTTTATAGCTCTGCAGTCGGCATTAGAATTCTGTGGCCTAATGCCGACGCGCAACCCCGTCCAATGCAGTTTTGCCGTTTCGCGCCGTACTGAATCATCTTACTATAAATAGGGGAATGTTGTGACTATGTATGTGAGATAATCAAAGGCTCCGTCAGTTTCGATCCAAATATTGCCAAATTCATACGGGAGATCGGGAATATACGGGAACGTGTTTAAACTTTATTTGGTTGAAAACGGTCAAGAATTGGCTGCAAAAACAGTGAAAATATGGGTAAAAACGGGTTTTTGTTATGAAAATCAGTTGTCAGCCTACGCGTCACTGCAGCTGGCCGGCAGCGTCGGGCGCCGCGCGTGTAATGCGCACTACGCCAATGCGCGAGTAAACGGCGCAGAGCCACGCGACTTCCGAGCCAGAGACCAGTGGACATGATTAGACTGCTGCCCTCAGTCGTCAACCGCCTGGATTGACGACTGAGAAAACTACGGGAAAAAAGTGACGGATTTTGCAACAGGATTCCTGTGGCATAGAGCATCGCAGTTGTGTCCAAATTGACCTTTTGACCGAGTTTGTTGTTTTAGAAGTTCAGAGCGCGATCTTGTCACAGCGGCGCGGTACAGCGACGCGGTACACGGGCGCCCGCTAGTCAGTCGCGCCACGGCGCACAACCAAAGTCGCATTGAATAGTTTTCAGAAGTCCGTCATGATATTGGCTAATCAGTCGTCACTACGAAGCATACACAGCATGCGAAATGTAGACGGCTGATTGGAATTAGTCTAGGACATGATAATATGGAAAGAAGGAAAAACAAGAAATGTCTTTAAAAAAGACAATGCCTCAAGAGATTCCAGCGGGCACCATCTGTTATTTGCCATAAGAGATACTTGAAATGCTAGCTTTAAGCCTAGTACAAGGAACTTATACGATGTCCTCATATTCACAAACTGATACTATCTGTCCATCGTATAAGACTATTACCGTAAGGCAGCGTATTGAATGAATATTAAACAGTCAAGAATAAGCTCCGCCACCCGCTGTTTCGGATCCCTCACTGTCTCCCAAAACATCAAAAGCGTTATGCGATACTTAAGACTGTCCTTTTCACACAACGCAGACAAAGTAAGGCCAACTTGCCTACAAATGGTCAAATTTTGGCAAGAAATATCTCTGTGTAATCCTATGCAAGTCCCACATCACATCCATCACATCGATATCGGCGATCGTATTTTTTTTTACAGAAGTTAGGCTAAGCTGGTTACCACCAGCGCATGCGCGTGGACGTGACACAGCTAAAATAATCATCCGGAAATCGGGGATCATTAAAACGTCAACAATTTCAAAATACGCAATGACAGTAAACTTAATGGCGAGCGGTCCCAATTTTGAGCCATACAAGTTTACGTGGTGAACTAGCTTTATTTAAGCCATCTTGCAATGGTAATAATTCTGATGTATTTAATGCAGGAATATACACACCCAGTTTTTGCCCACTTTGTACATAAATTTTAAATTTACACCCCAGTTTTTAAATTTACACACCCAAACCTTCTGATCCTGCCTAAGACCCTGCCTAGCATGGAGGACAGGCCTAGGCAAAATAAAAGCTTTTTTTCAATAATTTCTCCATAAGCGTCATTTATGTCAACAAATTGTTCGCAAATCCACAGCAGGGTTGCAAATATACCATATGTCACTCGGAGTGCGACAATTTGTACAGATAAATTTATCACAGGTATTTTTCTATTAATTTGGCCATTCGTCTGCATATTACCAAAAATAATGCATTTTGGGCGACCGCTTCTCCACGAACGTTATTTATGTCGACAAATTGTTCGCAAATCCACCACAGGGTTGCAAATATACCATATGTCACTCGGAGTGCGACAATGTGTACAGATAAATTTATCACAGGTATTTTTCTATTAATTTGACCATTCGTGTGCATATTACCAAATAATTTTTTTAACGCATTTTGGCCCACCGTTTCACCGCTGAACGTCATTTATTATGCGACAAATTGTTCGCAAATCCACCGTTAGTTTTAAGAATATAATACATGGCATAAAATGTGACAATTTATCAAAATAAATTGATAATGAACGCTTTTGTGGATATTTGCCAATACAATTATACATCTGACATGTATATGAATTATGATTATGTCTTCAGGCTGTCTTCAGTCAGTAGGAATTCAGATGAGTACATGCAGCTGAGACTAGTCAATGCTAGTCTCAGGTTGTAGTAAGCTACAAATTTCAAATGTAGGATTTGTTCTCATTGCTTACCTGTGTTTCACATCATATTTTGTGGTCAAAATGATTACAAATGTGTAATTTGCAGTCATTTCCGACGGCTAGTAAGGATTTGAATGCACACTAAACCCCGGGCCGTGACACTCGTATTCAATCCCTGTATAAAAGTGAACGGCAGTTGACACATCGTAAGTTTGAGTGACAGTTGCTAGGCATTTTAAATACAAGATGGCGGATGTCGATCGAGTACGTGCTATTTTATCAGCAAAAATACAGCTGATTTAGCCAAATTCAACATGGGGTCATCGGTTATAATATTTTCCTAGCATATTGAGCTAACACCACAGCTACATGGTTTTTCACAATATACTAGTAATAAAATAAAGAAAATCAGTAAGCTTAAGACGAATATTACCAGGGAAGTGCAACCCTGATATTACCTAGGGAGATCGGGGAAGTGGAACATATTTTTGTCCAGCCCAAACAGGATTACGAGCAAGCAAGGCAAAACGTAAGGTTTACAAGATACATATTTGGTGCATACGCACCAATATGAACCTCGCGCCAATCAATCTTTTTGTTCCTTATGACCGGAGGAAAAGTTCGACATATCGCACGACTCTTTAGGATATTTGATTAAAAAGATACAGAGTTAAGTGCACAAAGTACAATAAGTGACTATATCTCATTAACCAATGATCGTACAGATACGCGACCACTGAATTTTTTGTTCCTTATGACCAGACGAAAAGTTTGACATATCGCACGACTCTCTAGAATATTTGGTTAAAAAGATAGAGGGTTAAATGCACAAAATTGGAAAAGTGTAACAGCTCTATCTCATTAACCAATGATCCTACAGATATGCCACCGCTGACTTATTTGTTCCTTATGGCCAGAGGAAAAGTTTGACATATCGCACGACTCTGTGGGATATTTGGTTAAAAAGATAGAGGGTTAAGTACACAAAGTAGAAAAAAGTGACTATATCTCATTAACCAATGATCCTACAGAGATGTGACCACTGACTTTTTGTTCCTTATGACCAGAGGAAAAGTTTGACATATCGCACGACTCTGTGGGATATTTGGTTAAAAAGATAGAGGGTTAAGTACACAAAGTACAAAAAGTGACTATATCTCATTAACCAATGATCCTACAGAGATGTGACCACTGACTTTTTGTTCCTTATGACCAGAGGAAAAGTTTGACATATCGCACGACTCTGTGGGATATTTGGTTAAAAAGATAGAGGGTTAAATGCACAAAGTAGAAAAAAGTGACTATATCTCATAAACCAATGATCCTACAGAAATGCGACCACTGACTTTTTTGTTCCTTATGACCAGAGGAAAAGTTTGACATATCGCACGACTCTGTGGTATATTTGGTTAAAAAGATAGAGGGTTAAATGCACAAAGTAGAAAAAGTGACTATATCTCGTTAACCAATGATCCTACAGATATGCGACCACTGACTTTTTTGTTCCTTATGACCAGAGGAAAAGTATGACATATCGCACGACTCTGTGGTATATTTGGTTAAAAAGATAGAGGGCTAAATGCACAAAGTAGAAAAAAGTGACTATATCTCATAAACCAATGATCCTACAGAAATGCGACCACTGACTGTTTTGTTCCTTATGACCAGAGGAAAAGTTTGACATATCGCACGACTCTGTGGTATATTTGGTTAAAAAGATAGAGGTTAAATGCACAAAGTAGAAAAAGTGACTATATCTCGTTAACCAATGATCCTACAGATATGCGACCACTGACTTTTTTGTTCCTTATGACCAGAGGAAAAGTATGACATATCGCACGACTCTGTGGTATATTTGGTTAACAAGATAGAGGGTTAAATGCACAAAGTAGAAAAAAGTGACTATATCTCATCAACCAATGATCCTACAGAGATGTGACCACTGACTTTTTTTCTTTATGACCAGAGGAAAAGTTTGACATATCGCACGACTCTGTGGGATATTTGGTTAAAAAGATAGAGGGTTAAGTACACAAAGTACAAAAAAGGATGCAGCCAAAGATAGGAGCTTGTAGTCACCTGCTCCGCAGCCGACTGATGATTCCGCTTTGCCCCGTGTTCCACTTTGCCCCGATCTCCCTAAATATTCGTCTCAGGCTGAACTATTTAGCTACCGTTCACAAAAAATTCGACATTTTTGTAAGACGGGGGTGCAGGCCCTTTAAATATCCCTAAAATCCTTCACAGATACCTTATTTCAGATTAACTTCTTTAAAACAATAAAAACTTTACACATTCAAAGCTTTATATTCTTTTCAAAGTCCAGAATCAAGTCAAACATTTTTATAATCACTCTTCAAGGCAAACATTTTACTACAACCCCGTATAAAGAATTTATGACCGTCCCTTTCTTTTTATTTTCTAATGCATAATTCATTAGCCCGAAATGCAGACTCATTGAGCATTTTGTACTGTAAGAACATCGTGGCAACATGGAAAACGTAGCCCAAATGTACTTGACAGAATGATTTGTCATGGCAATCCGGCCATTATTTCGCCCAATAGTCGTGTTTCATGTTCCAATTCGAATACATACTGCTTTCGGCAGAATAAAGGACAAAAAGGTACATGGACGGGTCACAGGATTATGCGGGTGAACACATCCGCAGACACGCTATGAGAGGACGTAATAAATACGGGAAAAAGATGTTTGTTGTATAAACAACATGAAGCGGTACTATAAAGGAAAATAAGGACAAAAAAGGTACGAGTAATCCCGGGTTAAAGTAACTAAATGAAACGGAAAGAAGGAAAGAAACTAATCAGGAAATGTAAGAAAAAAAGAAGCTAAAATAATGAGATCAGAATTAAATAAAAAACATGGAAACGGGAAATCACAAGCAGCAAATAAAAAACAGATAAAAGGAAAATGTAAGAAAGAACAGATTTAGAAAATAATCGGAACAGGGTTAAATAAATAAATAACATGGAAACGGAAAATCACAAGCTAAGCAGAAGAAACTAAAAAAGAAAATGTAAGAAGAGACAGATTGAGATAAATAAAATGTACCTTTTCAATGATTTTACCTGTTCAGTAAATCTTCCTGTTATATAGTGAACGCTCCCATTTACTCATCTAGCGGGGACCCGCGCGAAGCGCGGGTATCCCGCTAGTCATCTACAACGCGTGCTAGGCAATGTTTTTTTTATTTATTTTTTTAAATATTATTATTATTATTATTTTTGCTTGCTATCTATTTTGGTCAGTTCGTCATTTTAACATTTCTTTATAGCTTTGCATTCGGCCTAGTGCCGATTTTTATACTAATAGAAAAAGTGGCGAGACATGCCGTAATTTGCTCGATTCTGGTGCCGGTGTCTATAGAGCTCCTGCATTGATTTACATGGGTAATATTAAAATTGAAATATCTCAAGAACCGAATACCTTATGACGCTGAAACAAACTTTGAAATTAAGCTTTTACATTTCTCTATCTGTTTTATGTCATTTTGGTGTTTGTCGGATTTGTGTGATTTTGCTATCAACTGCAGATAGCTCAAATTTAAATGCCCGTTGGTTGTCGTTTTTGTCTGCTGAACGAGATAAAGGATACCACAAAAAAGCTTTCCAGAGACTTTACGTGCTAAATAGGGGTCGCGTTTTGGCCATAAGTCGAGTTATGTCCAACTTTGAAATATATATTTGATACTCATCTTAACTAGAACAAAATTCTGCATAACATTTCTGAAAATGACTACAGATTTTAGGTCCGACTAATTTTTGAGAAAATTAATGATATGATAAAAAGGCCACATTTTCCCGTGTTTACATCCGACTGCTAACCGCGTTCTGACCTCGTTTGTTCATGCGCACATAATCGTAAATATCACTCAAATTTTCACATTTTTTTTTTCAAATTTGTAGAGATCACATTCACAAGTTCTAGTAAAACACGATTTTCAACACTAAAATTGTTAATATTGTACCGATTTTCTAGAATTTTTTTGCAAAGTTTGGGACTATAGGCGTGATAAACTTTACGGTCCCTAGAGGAGAGAGGGTCGAAGAGGAATTTTCATTGGAAGAAAAGGACAATGCCCCAGTCCATAAAACGCAAGTTGCAGTGGCTGAAGCTGCCAGTAGCTTTGAACTGTTGCCCCACCCAACTTATTCACCAGATCTGGCACCATCTGACTTCTATACCTGTTTCCAAAATTCAAATCCGAAATTCGGAATTCGTGGACCCCATTAAGTCAGATAATCATTGAGGCCGTGGAGTCTTACTTGGAGGTCCAAAATGAAACTTTCTTCCATGGTTTTTTTTAAAATATTGGAACACCGGCCGTTGGACAAAGTGCATTGAGGTCAAAGGGGACTATGTTGAACAGTGGCGTAGCGTCATAGGGGATTAGGGGTACGGGGGCACGTGCCCCGGCCCCCCTCGATTGCAAAATTTAGAAAATCAAACGTGCCCCGCCCACATCGGATGACTCATCACGCTACGCCACTGATGTTGAAAAGTGTAACCATGAGCCGACTATAAACAAGCCTTCTTGTAGAGGCTCATACCCCCTCGTATATAGGCCTAATGGCTCTGAAACATGGGCTGTCGGAAAGGCAGACAGATTCAGGATTCAAGCTTTTGAAATGTGGTGCTTGTGAAACATGCTGAATTTCGTGGAAAGATCACAATACAAATGAATCAGTGTCAGAAGTCAATTTTCATGAGCATGTCAAATCAATTAGTGGGTTTATTTAGCGGGTTCGCCGTAGGACAAGTTTAGAACTGTCAAGCCGAGGCTTTTGTCAGGAGTAGCTCTGACTTCTTAGACAAAGTACCTTAGAATAAGACATGTAGGCAGCCCCTTGCCTACTGATGGCTCTGAAAAGAGCCGTTCAGTGAAGACTGCCTCTTGTCAACAGAGAACAAGCAGATCTCGCCTATCTGCTAATTTTAAAGGTTTTGGTGGCTCTGAAAAGAGCCATTCACTGAAGACTGCCCCTTGTCTACAGAAAACAAGCAGACCTCGCATATCTGCTAATTTTTAAAGGTTTGGTGGCTCTAAAAAGAACCGTTCACTGAAGATTGCCCCCGTAGAAAACATATAGACCTCACCTACCACGCGTGGCCTATCTGCTAAATTAAAAAGATAGGCGAGGTCTGCTGAAGAAGTCAGAGCTAATCCTGACGAAAGCTTGACAGTTCAAAACTTGTCTGACGGCGAACCCGCTAAATAAACCAACTAATTGTCCCGTCGTAAAAGCATGGTATCCCACAATTAGCATGTCAAATCAGGGTCTGTGTCAAATGTTCATTGCAGTGTGCCAGAAGATTTATCATAACAAGGGACCATTCACAAACACTTGTTAGGGGGGGGGGGGCTGATGCAAAAAAAGGGGGGGGCTTAAAAGATTTGACCCTCCTAAGGGGGGGGTTCCTGGGAAAATTGAGTTTATATGCTTTTCTATGAGGTTGACCCATAATTTTCATTGCATCAGGCCCCCCTAACAAGAGTTTGTGAACGGTCCCCAAATTGCAGTACTTTGGTCATCATCTCAAGAGATATAGGCCTATAACGGCCTACTATTTCATATTCATGTAGGCCTAGGCCTAAAATGTCATATTTTGTGATTTGTGATTGTTGTGATTTGTGATTATTTTTCACGATTTTCTGAATGAGCAAATCACTTTTCAATTTAGATTAAAATTCTTAACCTAATAGGCCTAGATTAAAATCTGAATTAAGCTATCAATTTTTTAATCTGTACGATGGATTCAAAGATTGACTTTTTAACATCTTAGCGTGGATTTAATAGGCCTATGCCTAAACCAAGACTAAATGACTAATCCAAATTAACATTAAAAATATGAATTTCAGTCTATTAGATTAAAAACGAAATTAGTTTAATCTTTAAAAAAATTTATTAGCCTTAATGGTCCCCGGAATTTGTCCCTCATCGCAATTTAGAGAGTAGGGCCTACAAGTAGGGACATCTGTAAACATTTATTTTTTACCAAATATCAGCTTAAAAAAAAAAAGTTGGCTACATGCAGTGGTGACATCCTGATTATCTGGGACACAGGGCCTGATCAGGGACTTGACTGCAACCGCGCCCCCTCCCTTCAATCATGAAAAAATTATCTCATCTGCATCTCTGCAAAACAGTCTAGAAAGACCAGAAACATGTACAAAATAAAATGAATATACTTAAAGGCATACGAATTTTATGCCCGGGATATTCTGTTGATTTGTCTCAGTTAGTAGGTCTAAATAATATGTTAGCTATCGGTATGGACGTACTTAATGACATTTTGGAGTAATCATTGTCCTGTTCTGTTTAATAAAACAACAACAACAAATTTAACAGAAAACAGTTTTACTTGCATTGGGCAAGGCTCTTCTTTAAACGTATCCATTCTAAATTTAAAGTCCTTCTCGACTTGCCATCATCGACATTTTCCGAAGCCCAGGAACAGATATGAGCTAAAAATGTGTTGATGTTTAACTCTTCAAACAAAGATAGCTTTAAAAAGCAGGGTATTTAATTTACAAAGTGTTTTCTCTTAAGGTGGTAATAACATTTAAACAATAATAATTACACTACGAGGGATAATGGGCTCAAATTTACCCAGCAGTTGGATGGGTTTTCACGTCGTTGGATTTGTGCTGACTGCAATGCTGTTGCAACAGCAGCTGTTTGTTCTAGCTGATGTTCAAACTGAGAGCAAAAAGGGAAAGGCTTTGCCGACCTGTCACCCCGTAAGTTTTTCAATATATGTTGTTGCTATTATAGGTGTTATTGATGTGCTTGATTTGCAGTGATAGCCATTGAACATGAATATGAATGATGAAAAACAGTTGTATTCTCTCGGTCGGGGCCACGTCTAGTTCCAATAATTGGAACTCACAGCTCAGACCGTGAGTTCCAAGGAACTATGGGTATGTGTCGCTGCGATTTAGCGTGTATTCATCACCATATTCACATGTACATGGACTTTTCGCTGCTCATAAAAATCGCTCGGAAATCATCTTTTAAAATATTTCTTTGGACAAAAGCTGATGCGTAGAATAAGTTGAGCAATCACAGATACATCAGTGACACAGGTTTCTAAAGTGAGTATTTTACTAGATATGCTAATGCAAACTTGCCAAAATAAAACCCTGGAGGCACCCTACGGGAGTACCTACAACTTGAGAACAAGTCCTCAAATGTTCGAAATTTGTAGTTACTACAGTACAACTAGGGCCACGTTCATGCATTGCCATTGGAGTGAAAACAACTTATCGCATATTTTTATTTGCAGAGAGTCGAACCTGACACAATAGTGTGATAGCTTCAGCGTAGTAAATAAGGCGGGCCCGTAGCCCGTGAAAAGCAATGCGGGCCCGATGAAAATGTGCCATGCAGGCCCTCCTGGCCCGTGAAAAAAATGTAAATTTATAAATTTAAGCTTACTGAAAAACAGGACTGAAAATACAAAAAATCTTCCAAGACATCGTCCATACTACGCTAATTCATAATGGAGATTCATTTTAAATGCATATTTTCAAGAAATGTGTTTATTTTCCATGCTCTTATGCCAAAATCAACATGATTTTGCCTGAGAACTTCACAAATGCCAGGTCGCCATGCTTCTTGTTGTATAATATTGAAACATCCTTCGTGTTTAAAGGTCCAACTATGGGGGTGAACCAGTATTTCCAAAATTGAGTAAAGTAAATAAAAATAAGTCATAATTTTGTTTGTGTGCACTTTCAAGATACCGGGGTATACATGTAAATAGTAAGACAACAAAATTATACTGGTAAAACTAATATTAAGAATATTATTCGCACAAAAATGTCCACTTGGGCCAGCCAAAACTATATTTATTTGAAACACTTTTTATACCTTGAACACCTCCAGTTTAAACTCCCCAGGAGTATTTAGGAGGTTTACCAATCCAAGATCCAAGATCCCCTGTAAAAAATGGAATGGCTCAGGCTCAATGTAGTCTCCTCCACAGCCAGTTTGGTTACGCTCCCTCCACACAAACAGTCTGCCAATTGCCACTTATAACGCCGTTTCTGATTAGCTACACAAATGTAGCCGTAGAGCTGTACATACGGGAACTTGATTGACCTCAGTCAGCTGGCGAGATGGCGGGTCAAACTTGCTCATGAATAATAAAGTAGCCGTCTAGCCGATCGACCAATTGAAAGCTTTGTTTGACGTCAAGCTGGATGACGCCGGCAGAAAACCGTTAGCGAATCAAAAAGGACCAGTTCGTGATCATTGGCAGACTGTTTGTGTGGAGGGAGCGGAACCAAACTGGCTGCTGTGGAGACTAAGGCTCAATGATGCTCATCTATTTTTAGATCACACCTGTGTTCCAACTTTCTGAGGTTTTCAAGAGGTCATCTGGTGACGTTTACATCAATAAAAGACCATGATTTTGGGATGTTTCTGTATTTTCACTACCAAAATAAAATATTGGCTATGGTTTCAGCTTACTCTTTGCTGAAATTTGAAGGATCTAAAAGTTCTCGAAACACAACATTCCTGGATTTCCCCCAGCTGATGTCCATCATAATCACACAATGTCGTCAACATGTGCAGGCCTACTCTGGCTGACGGCACTGCCCTGGGGATAGGCTTATTTTACGTTGACTGTGAGTTTCTTAGCTGGGAAATTACTACTTCCAACTTTATTTTGGTAAATTTAAATATATTTTCTGTAAAAATATTTGCTAATTTAGTATGTTTTGACTTTGTAAATTCAAGTTTAGAATTTAGAAACTTAAGTCAATTTATTCGGGCCCGCAAAAGTTTGTGAGGGCCCCCAAAGATTCAAGAACAAGGGCCCAAATGGCCCGTGGTAATTTTTGCTTATTTACCACACTGGATATAGCTTGTGATACACTCAAGAGTTCAGTGAATGCAAATGTTGTTTTCACTCCAGTTCTATTGTCAGCCAGTTCATGCCCGGATGTCCGACCAACAGAATTGTAGTGCCTACCGGTATCGGTACTAGTATATAAACCCCGGTATAAACTACAAATTTTGAACGTTTGAGCCTTGAGGACTTGTTCTCATCTTGATGCCTTACCTTACGGTGTCTCCAGTGTAAATTGTTTTCATTTTTGTATATGTCGCAAAATATTAATATTGACAATAATTGACAACCTGTTTGACCTATCCATATTCATACATTGCTTTCCTGAGTTTTCATTTCATATTTTGTAGTGATAACTAGTAATTTGACTAGAAATCATACTTCTAATACATTGATTGTACCAAAATTTAAATCAAATTCAGGTCAACATACTTTTCACGTCAGGGCAGCCTATGCATGGAATTCTTTGCCACCGACAGTAAGAGCTCAGATGGAAAATATGACTTTTAGGCCAATTTCAGTCAAAAATTAAAGAAATTTAGACCTGTCTTTATCTACATTAACATTTTGTTCATTTGCTTGCTTGATTTTTGTATATAAATGTAATTATTGTAAATTCTGTATTTTGAATCATGGTATTTATATTTATCTTGTACCATTATACTTATTTGTAATACATTGTAAATACTGGACATATGATATTTTGTAAATATAATGTATCGTAATATATTTTGTTGCTATAACATGTATACAATGAGGGCCTGCTTGAAAAGAAGTGCTTGTCACTGAAGCAGTATATAACCCTCAATAAAGAATAAATAAATAAATAAATAAATAAATACAAATGTGTAATTTGCCCGGGTAATTTGCAATCATTTGTAGAGTAAGGATTTTCTCGTTCCGACGGGTAAGTACAGATGTACACTAATGCACACTTAACTGCGGCGACACATACACAGCACTTTTATTATTGTAACTGGAATTTTTAAAGAAGAACATACTGAGTATGTCCATCCAAAAAGTTCTTAATGAAGTTCAATACATCTGGTATTGCTCGAGAAGACTAGCCAAGAATTTTAGGCTAGAGACCATTGCATTCAAAATCTAGTCGGATTCGCTGAAGCATGACACTGTGTAAAGCAATGGAAGTTCAGAAGCAAACACAGCTGATCACGACAGGCGATCGCATAAAAAATCTTGCTAAAATTACACTTTAGCAAAATTTTAGACTGTCCAAAATAAGCAAATCTTGCTCAAAAAGATACAGTTGACTCATTGAAATAACTTTCATCCAAATTTCAACATCAGAATAAATAACCTCCGGTGCAAAAAATTGCACCGCTGTCTGACCAAAAAATGATAGCAACGCACTCGAGCATTCTGACATGATATCTGATTTTCGATTATCATTACACCCTCATCCATCAATCATTTCATTGATCCAAATGGATTCAGGCTGCAAGAAGAACTTATTGTAGTAATGCTATGGATCCTCAAATGACTGGAAAATTGTCCCTGCAAAATCTATAGGCCTACATGTACCATTCATCATTTTCCCCGTTCGCACCAGTAGTATCAACCACAACATCCAGTGCTGAAGTTCTAGTGTCATCCATGACTTATTTCCATGACAATTTCAGCAGCAGAATAAAATTGGAATATCTGGGAGGAAGAAGGGCCTAACACCATCAAAACTGGTTTTAGAAAAAAACACTTAATATTTGGGAAAGTATTAGCTCTAGACATACTGTATTAAATGTTTTCATCTTCAGGGGATCTTTAGTACATGAACATCAGTATGTATGATATTTCCATGGCAACGGTACCGTACAGGTCTCATGATTGGGATTCTACGCTTCAACATCGAGGTCAAGCAGACGTCATACATGTATTGCTAGATTTTAGTAAAGTCTTTGACAGAGTATCACATCTTCGTCTCCAAGGGAGATTGGAGAGGGGTGGGTAGACATGTAATTATACACGAAATTAGGGTTAGGGTTAGTTTAGGGTTAGGATTAGGGTTAGGGTTAGGGTTAGGATTAGCTTACACGAAATAATTACATGAAGGATCGACCGAACTTTGAATACAGTATACACTATCAGGCATGAGAATTTTCAGTTTAAAAACTGAATTCAGTTTTTTTTATAGTCAAAATTTCCGCAACTTTATTTAATTTCAGCCTGTTTTTGGTACTTTTTGCCCAATTTCACGCGCATTTTCAGTTTTTTCAGTTTTTTTTAGGAAAGTGCAGTCTCATGCCTGCACTATATCTATCATTAATAGACTATGACATGAATACAAATTATCAATTTTCATATTAAAAATAACAAAACATCTTGATTTTTTTTTTTTTAATTTTTTTTTTTTAGGTCAACCATGAATGATCCTAGCATTTAGGTCTAGGTCCAGGGACACCACAAAACCGAAAAAATTAAAAACTTAAAAAAAAATTTAAAAAAATTTGTTTCTTCTTTTTTGCAATTTGGTACCCGTTACCCGCCCGAAAAATGCTTGGTACCGGGTACAAAATTACCCAAAATGCCAGGCCTACTCACCACCCGGTCATGTGAAGTCCACAAATATTACCGTAAGCAGTAAAGATAGTGTGAAATTGCTTCCGGATCCAAATGGTAAAAGGTGGTGGGGGTCAGGAAGTTTCAATAAAAAGGGTACCTGAAGAAAAGATGTTTGGCACCTGGTATAATAAAACCTTATACATGTAAGTTATATTGACCAGTATCAACCTTTTGTTTCTTTGCCTTAGCCAGTTTCACGGCTAAGGCTTTCTTTTTACCGCGTTCTTTCTTCTTCTTCTTTCTTCTTCTGTCAACATCATAATCAGCCATCGTAGCCACATGCTTTGAGCCATATTGATCATAGTTAGTCAGTAGGACCATTGGGTGTTGCCACAAATGTCAGATGACTATTTCCGGTCAAAGGTCATCCACTTCCGGTCAATGGCCAAAAACGGGATTTTCACTAAAAATGCTTCTCCTTCCACATATTACATAGCATCGTGACGTCACTTACACACATGCATCATCTATAGCCAGTGTCCAAAAGTTATACCATAAAATTGGAATCAAAGGTCATTAAGGGGTCACTTCGGTAAAAGTCTGAAAAATTTGTAAAAATATTCAAAAAATCACTGTCTTTACAAATTACATAGCAGAGAGTCGCTATTAGCACACATGCATCGCTACTAGCCGGGTCTTTAGGATGCCTACAGTTTTGGGGTCAAAGGTCATTAAGGGGTTACTTCGGTCAAAAACCAAAATTATCAAAAATTAAAAAAAAAATTTTATCTCAAAATGTAAACAGACCAGAGTAATATAATCATCATACATGAATCAGTGTTACCTGATGTATGCATGGTATTTTTATTTTGGGGGTCAAAGGTCATTAAGGGGTCACTTCCTGTTTTTAGCTAAATAACTTCAAGAATTTTTATCTCAATAACTAAACATAGTAGAATTTTTAAATTAAAATTGGAACAATGCATTTTGTCGGTGTACATTAGGTTTTTTTTTCATTGAGGTCAAAGCTCATTAAGGGGGTCAAAAGGTCAATCAAAAATTTAAAAAAAATCAAAATCCATGTATAAGTTCCGATTAAGCTGGAATTCACCAGGAATATTCATTATGACATCCTAAGCACTATGTAATATTTTTGCGGGGTCAAAGGTAATTAAGGATCACTTCCGGTTATCAACAAAACCGAAACATATCAAACATCACTGGCTAAGGGTCGTGCTCTGTGAGCACAAGGTATCGTAGATCTAGTTTTTCTTTTTTTTCACCAACTATTTTGCAACATGAGTGAGCAAATTTTCTGAACAATGAAAAGCAGATGTGTGGATGTAAATACAAATTGTCTAGTTTTGTACGGGAAATGCAGAGGTTTAAAATCCTGCTGAACGAAAGGGCGTGGAATGCCATGGATGTGTCACTTGCTATTGAACATAAAACGGAGAAAGATGTAGGGTCTTTCATCTCCTGACAATCGGGGTTGATTTCAATAATGGGTTTTGTGTAAAGGCCACTGTTACATAATTCTCTGATTTATGCAATGATTCATGCAAGCAACAAGACATTTCAGCAATCAAGTTATATTTTTGATCATAATCTTGTACATTTTGTATTGTGTGATTCTATTTAAAAATCTTCAGATTTTGTCAATTTGGGCTGTCCTTACTCCCTATTCCAGAAAAATACAGAACTATTTTTTTTGGATTAAAAAAATATCCCGTTTTGCCAAATGAAACATAGCTAAATCCTAATCCTTTAGTTAGTCCTAACTGGCAATATAAATTTTAATATTTTTGCAATTTGAGGGGAAATGGTCCAAAAACATGCAATTTTGCATGTTTTCTTACAATTGTAGTCACAAAATTGTAAGACTTGGCACTAGTCTAAGCATTCAAAATCTTGAGTATTGGGTAAGAGTTAGCTCAAAATTTTAATATTATATGTTATTTTTGCTAACTGGTTATGAAAAAGATTGGAAAATTAGAATGCAGAACTTGAAATTAGTCTTTGTTCAAGTCTTTGGGCTTGATTGTCACAGAGTATGAAAAAGGTCGGAAAATGCCTTATTTCCAAAAATTGACCAAATATTAAAATTTTACTTTCATTACCAGTTAGGACTAACTAAAGGATTACGATTTAGCTATGTTTCATTTGGCAAAACAGGATAAATTTTTTTAATCCAAAAAAATTAGTTCTGTATTTTTCTGGAATGGGGAGTAGTCTCTGCTGCCCACAGATTACAAACTATAATACAGAAAATGCAACATGCAAGATGAGGTGGTTGTATTTTTGAGGAGCAATTGTATGTATGAGAGCACAGTTTTAACTTTTACATCAGCTGATGATAAATGATACCCTATGTTTTTCATTACAGGCTGATTTTCACTACACCTACACAGACTGTGATGATGCAGGTGTGAGATGGCGGGTTCAAGTCCCAGAGCCAGACCATTGCAAAGGAGGTGCACCTGATGCACCTGTCAGAGCTGTTGATTGTGGTAAGTCCATAAGTGTGTGTGGATGTGGGTTGTGAATATGTTATCGTGAGAATTGCAAGGGCTATGATGCTGAAACTTGGTGGGGTTTAAATTAGATTTTTAAAATGATGCAAAAAATGATAAATAAGTTGGTTCATTTGCTTAAAATTTATGCCTATGAAGCCAAATAACCTGGGGTATAGTGTTGGGACAGGATCATGATTGTAGGGGTAGGGGTGTGTGTGTGGGGGGGGGTAGGGGTAGGGTAGGGTGGTTGGGGTTGTAGGGTTGTGGTAACGCAGGGTAGTGTAGCATACATGTAAGTAGAGGGCAAGGTGGTGGGAGCAGTTGGTGGAGTAGGGTGGTTAGGCTAGTGGGGCAAGGTGGTGAGGGTACAAGTAATGGGGCAAGGAATAAGGGTGGGGTAGGGTGGTGGGGTAATGAGATGCGTATAATGGGGTAAGATGGTTGGGCTAATGGAGTAGGGTGGGGGAAATGGTGTAGGGTATGGTAGGGTAGGAGTTTAGGATAATGGGGTAGGGTGGTGAATAAGGTTGTAGCCTGGGGTTGTAGTGGGGTACTGGCATGGTAAGGTAGTTTGTAGTGAAGTAGGGTGTGGTGGTATGCTAGGGTAGGGGTAGTGGTGGTGGGGGTATTTGAGAGTGGGTGGAGTTACAAGGCATCAACATAATTTTTCATCCCATAGAATAAGATTGAGGGTATAGTGCTGGTTATCAATTACAAAAGCAGGGGGGAAGGAAACGAGACTAAGAACAACCTTGTATTACTCTTCTACATATGTCAAAGACTCAAAGTAATAAACCCCAGTCATATGTGATTTGATAATGAAAAAAGGGGGGTATTTTCTTTATCTTGACAAGCATACACACCACAATATACATATGTAGCAGACACATTCTGTCCATGAATTGATTGCATGCTAATTCAAAACATAATGCAATCAAGCAAAATTAGTTGTTTGACAAAATTCAGTTTGTAAGTTCATATACATGTGCCCTTTTTACAGAGCTTTATTTTGATGATAACTCCATTACAATATGGTCATTTTAGTGTTGCTCAGAACAATAGAATACAATTTAGTTGAACACTGTTGGCAGAATCTCAAAATCAATATTAGTGATACTCAATTACCTTGATCACATCACATTTCGTTTCAATCAGCACAAGTGATTGCACAAATGAACATGTACAGTGTGAGAATGAAGCATCAGCTCTAATTGTAATAATTCTTTTTCTCTGTAATTTATCTGCTTGTCCTGATATTATTGAGCAATCAGTAAATTGTTGCCATACTCGTATAATTATAAGAATAATTTAAACTGTGTGCATTGTAGCCTGCAGAATTGCAGATTGCAGACATTGTTTCTGTATAATACCCAGAATACTCAATTTGCAGAATACAAGTACATACTGTACAAAAGTTCCAGATGACAAGTGCAAACACAAAGCAACCCATGATTTTTGTACAATAGCAGGATCTAGAATTCTGCACCAATATGATCTAGCCTATATCATATAAAATTTTATTATTGCAAAAATATACTGGCAGTAAAACATTGCAGATTGCATAAAGCCTAAGGTGGAAATTGTATGAAAACCAGTAAAATTCATTTGTTCTGGTTGAAAATTTGTTGCCAATATAAGCCGGGGAGTCCATACAGTTTATTATTAATTGTCATTACATTTTGTACGGTACTCAAATATTTACTGGTTGTTATTAAAATTGTGTTCACTGATGCATTAGATCTGAGTACATGTCTTTCAGAAAACCGTTAATGAATTGAATTTAATGATGATGTCAATGACAAGGACATGTATTTTCATGACCTTTATGCATAATTTTGTAGTCATTTACAAGAAATAGATTTGTACTGTGCAGGTCACATTATGTATGTGAAGAAAGAAAGAAAGAAAGAATGAAAAAGAAAACAAAACCCATTCCAAAACAGAGGTGAGGCAGAGCCCATGACACATACCAGTTGGGCTGTGCCATACATGTACAAATGGGTAGTTATTGCAAAAAATCCTTTGACATGGGCTTTAATGTTTTTTTTAAATAAAAACAGTAAAACAATTGACCAAAAAATATTAACCAAACTCCTTAGATATCATATGTGTCCCTATTTTTGGTGATTTTTGTGATTTTGGGACTGTTTTATAATGTACAAATTATATGTTCCTTTAGGAGGGGCCAATCATATGAAATGACCAACCAGTTTCAACTGTTGCAGTATGGTTAATTGGTTATTTAACCAATCAATTTGTAACCAGAACTAGACTCGGCTCATCATATCATATCCCAGTCTCAAAACTGAAACAAATATTTAAATGTATCAAGAAAACTGTACCGGTAGTCTCCTTCAATGGCAACTGATCAGTGAACAAATGTGGCTGCTCATCAGCTAGATGATATAACGTAGTGCGAGGGAGTAGCATCGAGGCAAATAGGACATTGAATATTTTATGCAACTTATCAGCTGAGCAAATGCAGCTGGGCTAGCAAGTTTTTATTCCGCACTCCATATGGGCATAGTGCACGTGGTTTGTGAGTCATATCATCTAGGCTTGATATCTTACATACGTAATAAAAGCTGCCAGTACCAGTACATATTGAGTGGATGGTACTGCGTAGGTTCTGAGAATATATTATGTAAAGCTTCCTTTGTCAAATCACATTTATAAAAAGCTGTACTTGATGGTTTTAAAAGAACAATTCCGGGATGTTTTATTAAGAGAAAACAGATTTTGAAATTGGAAATAAAAGTTGATATGGCCATACAGGTATAGGTATACCCATCTTTTGGGTATATGGTGATCCTTGTACAAAAATGTATATTGATGTGCAGTGAATATTCACCATATTTATCACCAAAGGGTCCATGAGATGTGAGCGAGTCAAAATTGATACTTTTAAGTATCAATTTTAAAAAGTACATAAAATGTATTCTTTTTATGAGATACGTGTAGGTGAGAATATTTAAAAATGGACTTTTGTTTTGTGTATCTGGATGCCATTATGAACAGAATAAACCCATACATGTACATGTTTGTAGTTCAATGCATGTAGTTGTCTGCTGTCTCTTCAGAAGAATAAGGTCATTGCCATGCTATGTATAAATCCTGTGTATCAAAATAAAAGATGAGTTCTCTTTCATTTGTTAATTTTTTTTATGAAATGGGTCATGTGATGCAAATTTATTAATAAATTCTTTATTTTATCCTTTTTTAATTTGGAAAGTATATCCAATCCATATTCATCGGGTGCATTGTAAAGAGCAGAGAAGCCTGTTGTGAATGTGTACGTTTTGGCAAAATGCTTTCAGGATCGAGATATTGTATTAAGTTACTCAACATCACATTACATTCCATGCAATTCAAATGCTCTCAAAATCCATTTGGGAGATTTACAGAGCTGAACAGGATCAATGTAAAATTGAAGTTCAAAGAAAGGAGTAGACCTGTGTACAATGATAGTTACCTAAGAATCAAATGTAGAACATGCAAATATGTGATCCTGCCACGTGATAAAACAAGCTACATTGATTCTTTCTTGAGATCAATCTGCATTGTAGGAATGGACCAACTCTAATGTTAGCCTCTTAGTCTTACAATGTACACCTGCAATCTTGCATAAATACGACACATTTCACTTAATTTGGCAGGTGCTTTATATTTTACGAATTCATACAAACAACTGACATTTTCACATGGGCTTAATTTTACAAATCTAGACATTGTCTTATTTCTGAACTTTTCAAAAGCAAAGATAATATATTTTCTGTTATTTAATTGATCAAATCTATACACTGTGCAAAATTCAACTAAGATAAAGTACACATTTTACAATATATTGTTGCAAGACAGGTGGATCTGGTGCAAATTGAGTTGCTAGGCAAGTCAAGTCTTTTTATGAGATATTCATCCACTACATGTACATAAAATTTTCTTTAGAAATAGAGATTAAACTAAAGTAGTGAAATTGTGAGTGTTGAATAAATAAGGTTTAAGCTTTTGTCATTTTGCATCTCTTTTGTTGAAACAAGGTAGATTCACTTGGGGTTTATTTTTTGTAACTCCTTTTGTTTCTGCTGTCAGGTAGGTAGCCATCTGTATTCATCATAAAACAGCACAACATTTTTTTTTCAAAGTCAAATGAGAGTAAAAAATAAAATTGAAGCCAACTAGCAGTATTTTGTACAAAGCATGAACAAGGGAGATAGGAACAGAGGAAAACACCATTAATTGGCATTCCATATATATTTAATTATGTGAGTACTAACAAAAGCTGTTGGAGAGCATGACTACTAACAAAAGCCGACAAAGAACAACACAAACAGAAAAAAGTAATGCTTCATTTCAAAGTAGGAAGCCAGATAGAAGCACTTCACAAGTTTGACAAAGATGGAAAAAGATGCAAGAAGTGATAATGGACATTTAAAAGAGCAGCGCCAACTGACTTCACATACAACATTGTACAATTCAAAAGTCTGTTCCCCAATCCAAATTACTGTACTTTAAAATTACAATGTTTCATTCCTTAAATTTGCTCATTCTGCATGCTGAAAACCAATCAAAATTCACATTAATTTTTCTGTTGCTGTTGTGACAGAATACCACTTGTGAGCAGGCTTGGAAAAAAATGTTTATTTACCGGCAAGCCAAGCCATATTTCCCTCCTGCAGGGCAGCGTTTCCCACCATTTCTTATGTGTTTCTTTATCTAAAGAAGCTGGATTTCCGCCTAGAACACAAAATTTGCAGACAAGGAGCTTCCCAGATTCCCTTTTTTTTTTCTGGTCTGCTTGTGACTATTTGGCTCAAATATCTGATAATTATGTAAACTTGTTGGATTGAAATAAAATAGTATTAACTACTAATTGAAAAAATATACACAATCAGACATTTTGTAGTGAACCAGCCAAAATGAAAAAAAAAATCCATTATGTAGGGTTGTTTCCTCTAAAAGATTAACTGAAGGAAATGTGTACATTACAAGCCCTTATTGCACAGATTGTTGTTGAGCAAGAATGGGGAGACAAGATGTATGTGGGATGATGGAGAACACTATTTAATGCAACTGGGACAGTAGACGCATAGTTGTCACTTAATATCAATTATGCAGTTTCAACCATGTTTACTCCAGTCTGGGTTTAGCCATGCTTTATGATGGTGATGCGGAAAAGGTCAGGAGGTTGGTCAGATTATTATTTCCCTTTGGAAACTTTTGAAAATTGCATGTGCAAACCTTCTTTTAGAAACTTAAATTTGTTAACTTCTGAAGTGCTTGTGGTTCTTGAGATGAAATATGGTTAGGCCATAAAAAAAAGGTTTGTCTCAAAGCTTGCGTGCGCGTTTGTAAAATCGCACGATTTGACAAAAAAGAAATTTTTTTATTTTTTTCCAGAAAAAATTGGAGAAAATCAGACCTTTTTCTCAAAATACCATGAAAAAAGTCGGGAATAAAAAAAACCCAAAAAAAAAAACGCATTTTGCATTTGTTTTTAAAATTTCTCACGAGCTTTGAGACAAACCTTTTTTTTTTGGCCTTATGAAAATGTGAAAATAAAAGATTATGAATAAGGGAGAGCAAGTTCAGCATGTTCACACCTGCATGATCTGACATTTGCCTGATTGTACTCTAGTTAATATGATTTGCATCTAATTAACTTATTTTGAGCATAATTTGAGGAATGTATGGCTTATCTGCTATCTACTGAAGACAGCATAATTAGTATGCTGGGCAATTAGGAAAAATTGCTGTCAACTGAATTTCAATAGTTATTTGTTTTGTTTGAACTTTGACATTATGCATTCATCTACATTTAATATGAACACAACTCTTTGGGCAGCTTTGGGCAGCTCTTTTAAAGTGTAAAAGTGTAGTCACTTTCATGTATACACCTCTGCATACTGTTTTTGCACTGTCCGTCCATATGTGCTCATGAAAATATATCCTTTTTAAATTTCATGAACATGTGGTTTGAAAAACACCCTTTTTGTGTTTCATGAATCACATTTCTTCATCTGAATCACCCCTTATTTCGCAATATTTTCGACAAGCATGAATACCCACGGATGCACGGAATGGGGGGGGCAGGGCTTAAATTAGATTATATTTTTTTGGTGTGAAACCTACACGTAATGTGATCTATTGATCCAAATGTTCAGCCTGTCCGTGCATGTATGTGTTACCTGGATAATTACAGACACTAAAACACCTCATGTGTTAAACATTTCATGATTATATTATGATCATTATTGATCTGATCATGATTAGTGTTGTGAACCAGTTTTCAACTGATATGATTTCATCTGCTCTCTAGAATTTTAACAGAGAATTAGAAATAGAGAAATAGAATTGCAGATTCAATTTTACTATAAAAAAAAGAGAGATTTTAAAGTGAACCATAATAAATATATATGTAGTGTCATCATATTCACCAAAAGTGATTTATTACATGGATCATATCATCAGCCTACTACGCTAAGGCCTAAAAAAAATAATGTTTGGTTTCCGGTATCCCGACCGACCATGTAAAAACCTGCCGACTCAAGTAATTTTATCCAATTTTGAAAAAAAAATTTAAAAAAAAAAAGGTTTTTTTTTAAAGTTATTTTTCGATTTTTTAGTGTCCCTGGACCTAAAGTGCTAGGATCATTCATGGTTGACCTAAAAAAATAAAAATTTGCACAATGTTTTGTGTTTTTAATATTAAAATTGATAATTTGTTTTCATGTCATTATCTATTTAAATGATATCAAAATGCATTGAATTTGAATGCATTTTGATATCATTAATAGAGTATGACATGAAAACAAATTATCAATTTTCATATTAAAAACACAAAACACCATCAAAATTCAATTTTTTTTTTAGTTCAACCATGAATGATCCTAGCATTTAGGTCTAGGTCCAGGGACACTACAAAACCGAAAAACGAAAAAATAAATCTCGGGCGGGTACCCGCAAGCCCACCCGAAAATGCCAGCCTTAGTAAGGGCAAGGGTTTTGGGTTAGGTTAAAGGTTGGTTGGGCTTGGGTGGGTTTGTATAGTTATACATGTCGTAGGTTGGGGTGGGTTAGAGGGCTATAATAGTTTGCATCATGGATCAAATTTTTTTTTCAAAATATGGTTCAAGCATGCAATTATATATATTTATTCACCAATCTTTGCACAAGAACATTAAAATGATAATGATACAAAAAAGGAATAATCGGAAATAATTAGAGTGATTACGTTTACAACTGCTGCATAATTGAACCACATTTTGTTCTTTGTTTTCAAAATTACACAAAATGACTTACGCAATTAGCATTGTAGGCTGACGATATGGTGTAAAATAATTCTGAACAAGCATCAGTCACAACAAAGCAAGAGCATACCTTTGTCATAATTCAACAACATATGTTATCCAAATCAGCATTGTGGGGATAAAAGCCATATATCATATCAATTACAAACTTGTGAAACTAATGCATTCTGGCAACATTGTTATGCTAATGAGTAGACAATTACTATCTGCACCATATACATGTAATGAGAGGATAAATTAATGACCTATTCTTGGATAATCATCATGCTATTAGTGGATGACATGCAGGAATATACCATGTAAAATATTGCATGTTTTTGCCTGAATATAGTGCTTTTCAAATGCCATTGTATTGTAAATTTTGCAGTATGTATTAAAATAGAATAGCCCAAGTGTTGATCATGAGTATTGTATGCAAATGCAATGACACAGTGCAAATGTTAGCATAGGTTTTTATTGTGTTTGATGTTGTCTGCAATGAGTAATATAAGGCCATTGGATGATATGTTAAATTGTAACACAATGATATGATGCCTTTATAGTTGCATACACCTTTGTTTAAGGGTTGGGGTCAAATAGTAATTTTCAGTTTTCACACTTTTTAACCAATTTGAATATTTCAAAAGATGTATTCAACCTAATTAGTATTTTAATGCAATTATTGTGTCAGTATCAATTGTCTTTAGAAGTAAAATGATATGTAGTGTACCATGTTAAATGATTGGTTTTTCACTGCTTTGAAGGTTTACACACTACATTGTATGTTGATTAGTTATTCGAACCTGCTCACAAAAATACAGTGTTACTTTGGTTATTTCCCCACCTTCACATTATTATCAATTTGTGTGACATCATTAACTACCTGTATGAGACTAGTAAAAAATACTCATAAAATGTACAACTTTGTGCAGTTTTTGGTTGAATTGTTCCAGACTGAAAAAAAAACACCCACAAAAATCAGTGGTTAGGGACCAGACACTTATTAGGGAGGCCTGATGCCAAAAAATGTCATCATGAAAATTTTTCGTGCCCCTTTCAGATGTCAAAAATGTTAGGGCCCCCTTTTTGACATGAAAATTATGGGTCATCGACCCCATAGAAAATCATAAACTTAATTTTCCCAGGAAAATTTGTCATTTTTTTCAAGGCCCCCCTTAGGAGAGTCAAAAATTTTAGGACTCCTTTTTGCATCAGGCCCCCTAACAAGTGTTTGTGAACGGTCCCTTACTGAAAACAAACAATGAAACTAGATCTGAAATATTTACAGAGAGAGCACAATTCTCAAGTTGATTTCATGCCCTGCTTTTAAAATACCAATGAATGAGTACATGTCTGCATCTATGGAGTTTATCCATCAATTTATTTGCAAATCTGAGTCTACTGTGCTCAGATGATGGATCATGTTTTGATTTTTTTAAAAATTACACCTTGTTCTTGTTACCATTGAGTGGCAGTATGCAATTCAATGTACGTTTTTTATGTTTATCTATAGCCTTGTCAATGAAAGCCAGCTGCAAGGATTAATTGCATTGATTTTAGATGCGAAAATATAATAAAACAAATACTGAATATATTTTAATATGGGAGATACCAAACAGTTCATTATAAATGGATGAAATGTCCATCAGATTATTCATTACTGTATTCGACCTAATTAGCACCCAGGCTTTTAACGCAAGTCACTTTCGGGGCGCGCATTAAAACGATGGAAAAATTAGATTGGGTAATTGCATGCATAAAAATAGAGTGTATTTGAAGTCAAAATCGTCGTAATCCTAAGCTAGAAGTTTGAGTATTGTATTGTATGTGAAATAACATGATCAATTATACATGTAGAGAGGTATTTCTACAATCGAGTGGATGGTTTGCCTTATTTTCTTCTTTTAGTTTGCAGATGAGATTCCTCTCAAGAAGGAACAGTCTTAGATAATACATGTAGAAAAGTCCTGAATAGAATATGGACTATGCGATGTTATATTATCTCTTCTATAACCTTGGTATCATTATTTTGTAATTTTTCCCCAACGCAGGTTTCTCTTGTGACAAGGGCGAGTACCTTGACAAAGACAACACCCAGCAGTGTAAGAAGTGTCCTGCAGGAACCTATTCCTTGGGAGGAGGCGAGAGATTTGAAGATTGGACCACTTTACCAGAAGGATTCATTACAGTGTCAGATGAACACGATGACTGGTACATGGAAACCAATTGTGACAATCAGTGAGTATTTGATGTGATATATGTGTATTAATTCATTACATGTACAATGTATGTTTATCGTGGCCAGCTATCAATTATACACCCATCTCATTTAAAAGTCTTTAAACCCATTGCAAAATCTGTAAAGCCTTTGTGGTTATGTGTTGGATGTACATAATGTGAGTAAGGTACATAAATGTGTAGACAAATTCCATATTCTGACATGTTACCATAATTTGACAATCCTGTACGTATGTCAATAGTTGAACAAAAATGCTTTGCTTTCAGCGCTTTATTTTGCATTTCTTACTACATTTTATGTATTGTTTCAGATTTCAAAACTTGTTACCATTGATCATATTAAGATTTAATACCAACACATTTTTAGAGGTCCATGTATAATTGCCATAAAGGGCAACTTTTAAACATCAACATGTTTTTTATGCCACCCTATACTTTCATATATTGTGGTACTAAAAAGAAAAACATCTGTTGGAAAAATAACATTGAATGATAATAGCATTGGTTATTGTACACATCTCTAAAATGATTGCAGGATAGCGAAATGTTACATGCGCAATAGAATTAGTTGTTTAGACACCCTGTATGTATAATTAGTATAAAACAGATAGGTAAATAAATATGCAAGAATTTGGTTGTAAGGATACATAGTGTCAAATTACATTTTTAAATCCAGTCAAAATTTACCTCTTTCAAGCTGATTTTAAAATAGCAATATTGGGTTTTCCCTCAAATCTATTTTAAACATGTAATCACAGTATTTGAAATATGTGAATTGGTTGTGACGAGGTAACACTGCTCCCATGGTAACACATTGATGATCAGTCAATGTCATGTGATTCTATTGTGATACGTAGGGCATACGTTTCTTTCAGAACTGTGACTCACATTGTGTTTTGTTCAAGTGATCAGTTGAAGAAAGTAATACATGTGTAAAGCTATATTCATTGGAACACATGTACATGTATACAAAGATCTAGGAAAATGTCTACCAATCCGACATGGAATTGCTTGTACAAAACAATGTCGACCATGACTGTGAATAGGAAAATGCATGGGAACTTGAATGGCAACTGTGACAGTTCTGGCAAAAGGCTAAAGTTGGATTTGAGCTCTTTAGAACACTCACAGTTGCCTTTGAAATGTACCCCACCTGATATTATGGTGATAAAATTGCACAGAGGATATAACCGATGACCATCAACTTCACAAGAGTGAATTTCAATGTAAATCTGTGCATGTACATGTCTACATTAAAAGAGCTAAAAGGTAAATGTAATCAAGATTTGGTTGTATTTTATCTGTAAATCCTTTTAAGTACTTCAAAGTACAATGCAGCACAGATTCTAGAAGGAAGAATCTGTGAATGTAGTCAAGAAGACTGTCAGAAGAAGGTCTAGAATGATGATACCGATTTCACAAAATATTTGATGCCTTCTACAATGAGTAGTAAGAATTGTAGAATGTTAAGTGATCAGTGAAAAATCTTTAAAATCTGTCTAAGAATGAAGTATGATCAAAATTTGACAGCTGTTGATGCATGTATGAAGTGAAGATCATGTGACAGACAAAAATCATTAAAAAAAATTATTCCTGTAACAATGAAAAGATAAGTGCATGTGATGTTCAAGCTCAAAACAGTACAAATTTTCAACATGCAGGCTGTGAAATTGCTTTCAAGCCCATTTGGGGATTCATCTTTTGGAAACAAAGAAAATGTACTAACAAAAGATATTAAAGCTACCTGCAAATCTAACCAAGAACATGATACAGATGTTGAGGTAACTAAGTGTATTCCGTTTTTGACTGAGTTGACTGATTGTGAAGCAACTCATGTTCGTCATTTCTGTCACCTGGTGAAAGGTACTTCCGTTTTACTTGTAGTAAAATTTGGGGATGAAATCATATTTATTAAAATGTACAGGAACCAACCCAATAACATGGGGTATAGAAAATCAAATCATCTGCATGCAGAAAAACAACTCTGTGAGGACAGAGATACTGTTATCCAAAAAATCAAAACATATCAGAAAAACAGTGTGAAGAAGTGTGTAATGGTTACACTATTTCAGAACAACTCCCCATGTCAATATTGCTCCACTGATCTGTTGAAATACAAATTAAGTATCGAAAATTCTCTCAAGGAGAAAATTGATATGAAAATCCAGTTTCAATGGGTTTTTGGGCGTGGAATAAGTAACAATGTGACAGGTCTAAAGAATCTGAAAAGCAATGACATAAAATTATCAAATCTAAACTGGGTTCATTTCTATGATTTTCTTTTCAAATGGTTATTGAGAGAAAAACAAGGTGTTTTGATTGATGTATCTCTGTCTGAACAAAATATAGCTGGTAATGATAACAAAATAGTAGAGAAGAAAGAAATTGTCAAAACGGAAGAAGATGTTCGGAGGGCTCTTTATGCAAGTTCACAAGAGCATATTATGGAGAAGTGCAAACAAAACAAAGAAACAAGGGAGTTTCTTGAAAAAGAAGTGTGAATTTGTATTCCACAGGTGCACTACGTGCTATTCTCTCATTGCACCTGTACACCCACTAGGCAATTGGGGAAACAAGTGTGGTTATCTAACCACATATCTCACTTGCTTTTTGGGACCATATAGCCTAGTGGTTAGAGTACTCGCTTCTAGTGCATGAAGTTCTAGGTTCAATTCCTGGTGGTGGTAACTTGCTGGGGTATTGGCATAACTTTGGCAACTAATTTGTAATAATGTGTAATATAATTTAATGTTTGCCAGCAACATTTTCCCATTCTAATTCCATTGGAGTGGAAGAATGAACTGGAGTGTTAGATAGAACAGTTTTTGAATTTTTCTATATGCCCAATAGTTAAAATACATAGCCGAGCTTGGTTCGACTAGTAGGACTTAGGGCTCATATTGAAATACCCTACCACGCTTTCACACAGAAAGAAGGCAGGATTCCCCGCTAAGCGCCGCTCAGGAAAGCTTCGGTCATAAAACGGATGGATTATATGCATCAGTGATACACCCTGCCCAGGATTTTAACAAAAGAAGGCTAGTACAGGAAAGCTGCAGGATGGCGCACACCTTCCTGTGTAAGGGAATTTCAATATGAGCCCTTAGTAGGACTAAGACCAATGTCATCTGTGGAGGTGTGATTAAGCAGAAACAGTGGGTGATGTGTCTTGACATGCTAGAAAAAACAAAGAAAACTGACTGGATCATGATTTGTGGAATTATGGTTTCTGCCTACATTGTACATTGAAGGAAATCTTGAAAAATATATTTCTTCAAATTATGAAAAACAGACAGCCAGACTGATAAACTTTATCACCAGGTTGTTTTATAAGAAAATATAGTCATTCGAATTCTAATTGATGGATTTTTCTGTTCAGTTTTAGAATACTAGAGGATTATTAAACTGATGGTCATTGACTTGTCTGTACCAAGTACAGTCTATGATATATGACAAGATTATTATTAGATCTTCTGTTAAGTTTTAGAGGTACTCAATGTGCATTCTGCCAGAATATATATATATAAAATTTGAAATATTTTGAGACAGGGAAGACTTTTGTGATATATGGCAATGTGTATATTTTAACGTTTGAATATTATTAATAATAATAATTATTATTAATATTAAAGGGCTACAAGTAATTAAAAGTATTTGTAGCCATTGCTTTTGTGTACTGAATTATAATTCATATTATAAGCTTTTAGTGCTTATAAAATACCACATTACTCTATAACCTGTAAAACCTGGTGATAAAAATGATAAACTTTTTGAGATACTTTTCACTTTATTTCTTGTGTGTCCATTTCCAGATCAATGTGGGAACCTCGAGGTAATTACATCAAGTCTCCAGGCAGTATCTGTTCCTCCAAGCTTGTGTACAGCGCCAACTTGAAGAAAGCTGGCTCAGTCATGTTTACATATTCCATTGCTACTTCAGAAACAATGCTACATGTGGAGGTGAGTTTCACTTGGTATCTACAGGGGAAAAGACCTTTGATTATCAATTTACAGAATGAAATACCACTCATTTTCACCCTAAATGAAATGCCCCTTGATGAACCAAAACTACAATCCGCAAATTAAGTCTTGGAACGCTTGCGTGTAAATAATGAAAAGCTGTCACCTCCTTTCGTGCAATGTTGAGAAATGCCAATGTCTTCAGCGGTTTCTATATGAATACCTGAGTGGAAGAAGGGCCCAACTCCATTAAAACAGTTTTTGAGATATTAAGAAAAAACTAAATATTTGGAAAAGTTTTATAGACAGATTGTTTTCATCTTCACCATTAATACCTGAACATACAGCATTACTTGCATTCGAAATTACATATGATGTTTCCATGGCAACGGTACAGGTCTTAATACGAGCTGGAGTTGGGCCCTTCTTCCACTAATATACTGCAAGTGCCAGTTCCGTAAGCAGAAGTGTTGTAAATAGCTACAGAAATTGGTAATTATCCATTTATTGTACAAGTAGAAGCATGTAATATGTTAGCAAGAAAGTTTATTGTAGTGAAAAGCAGATTTCATGGATGAACAAAATTCCTCTTTAACGCAATATTTGTGGAAGAACGGCCCAACTCGATGGAGTTGGGCCTTTCTTCCATGAAAACCATGATTAAGTGTACGTGGAATATTATTTAGAGAGTGGATTTTGACTCAACTTTTACACACAAGGAAGAACAGTCTGCTGGCAATAAAATGCTGGGTCTAACTCATTTTTGTAAACTAATTGGAGTTGGGCCCTTCTTCCACTCAGGTATTCATATATGTTCCAATATTGATTGATGGAGAGAGGGGAAGGGTAAATCGGTAAAATTGTAGATGTCATGTTTGTTCCCAAGCACAATATACGTCATTTCCATGATCATAAGAAATTCTGCACAGAATTTTGACAGAGTGTACCAAGCGTTCCAAGTACTTTTTTTTCGAAGATTGTGGATTGTTAATTTTATACCAGAAATAATTTACAATCAATTGAATGTAGTATTGATGCAATGCCTTAGCACAATATGTATACTGTCATGTGATGTGTATACATCTACCATCAGAGCATCCTGGGTGCAGTTATTGAACTCTCTTAGTAGAACTCAATCAACCTCCCTAATATATAAAATTAAGTTCAGTGGCACGCTGAGCAACTTGTGCAAATAGAGGTATTAATGACTTGTGTACATATGTACATTATGCCTTCACTTTGTGAATGTGTATGTACATTTTCCCCATGAAAACATACTTTTGTTTTTCTTCAATGACTACTTGTACGTCAGTAGTTGACATTTGCAATTTAGATGTTTAACATTTTTATTTGTAAGGCACAAGCAAACTAGAAATTCTAATTTGTAATCAATAGATGGCAATGAAGTTAGTAAGACCTGTAATTTTGTACAAAGACAACATATTTTAAATGTAAAAATATCTTGGTGTTTAAATGGCTCATATAATTACGATGTAAGGTAATTGCTTGAAAACAGAATAATGGGTCAATATGCAAGCAGCGTTGGTTTGCCTCTTGGGCATTAAGTTTGTACTTAATAGCTTTTGAATTTTACTGCTCTTAATAACTTGTAAGTAGTGAAGATGAGCGCCTTTATATAATTATGATGCATTGTATAAGTCGTTGAGCATATTAAAATGCAAGGTGTATTCCCTCAAGGCAACAGGTACATGTAGGTTATACCTTGAAGAGATTGCAGATCAAATTACAATCTCCCCATCTATCTATGTCATACCAGAGATGCATATCAAATAGATTAAAAGAGTTGCACACTCAAACTGAAATACCTTTCAAGCAAGTGACGTATCACATAGCGTCGCATCTATAGACATTCCTGAAGCTATAGCAAAACATTATTTCATGTAAACCTTACGCATGTTTTGTTGCGAGTATAAATGTCGGGAGATGAGTATGTGTGAAAGTTTCATTACTGCCCCAAATGTGTTGTGACGACCTTTTGTGTTTGTGGAATTAATGTAGCTATGGATGCCCCAAGTCAGAAATTCAAGATGATTGAACATTTTAATGTTGCAATTCAATTTGCGGGATTTGCAATTCCAATTTAATTTCAGCTGTTTCTTCACTGTATTGTGTCATTTACAAAGAAGCTGAAAAATGCCTTTTTACATACATTTTCACATAAGATGTGCCTGAGTTTTTGTCTTACATGTAATTTATCAGAAACTAGAAATGGTTCAGGTTGTTGCCAAGAAAGATTGGATATTTTTATAGACAATGTTACCACTTTAAAGGGGCGTTCAGATATATGATTTAACAGTTACCCAAGTCCATCAAATAAAATTACTCCCCCTCTCCCACACACACGAACAATAATGTAAATTGTAATTGTCATGGGTACTACACCCCTGGCCAATTTTGTGCCTATTTTTGCATTTTTCTCAAAAATTATAGCGCATTGCTGACAAGTAAGATATGTATATTATAGGGCAAAGACTACAACTACTGCACTGGAAATTTTATTTCAGCACAGACAACAGTTGTGGAGTTACAGTCAAAAATGAGGGAAAACCAATATTTGATCAATAAATCAATAACTACTTGCCTTGAGTTGCTGAATTTTCAGTGCAGTAGTTGTAGTCCTTGCCCTATAATATACATATCTTACTTGTCACCAATGCGCAATAATTTTTGAGAAAAATGCAAAAATAGGCACAAAATTGGCCAGGGGTGTAGTACCCCCTTAATGCAGTTTTGTACTCTTTATAATATTCGCATGCAAGTCTTACCCTGGTGAGCAAAGATATATGACCAGAAGAAATGAACAAGAAAAAAAATTAACAAGTTTTTTTGAGGTTTCTCAAAATTACCTGTCATGGACTTGGGTCATTGTTGTATTCAGGTATGCAATTATATGTATGGGGAATGATGTAGATGGATCTCTCAGTGTCCTTTAAAATATGAAAATCAATATTGATTGTATTATGCATTGGCATGGGAGAACATCTTTCAATTATGTCGTCATTTTACACTGGGGATTTGATTAATATTTCAAAAAGCAAATTCAGGGAAGCGAACGAGTTAGAAAATTACAGCAATCCTTGATGCAATTACCGTATATTAGATTCAAGGCACTGTAGGCTAAAACTCCTCTCAGCTATTGTCGCTTATTTCACATCAGAATTTACCCACACAATATGCCATGCAATAATCTGTCTGTCTTAATGTTATTAGTCAAGTAAATCTCTCAAAATCTGATGGTTAATGCCGAAGGTGATCTGTCTTATAGCAGACAGTTAGGCTCTTAAGCATTCATTCCCATCTATACCATTTTCCATCTTGATGTGGCAGGGACGTCAGTGCGCATTTCATTGGACACAGCTACAAACGCTCATGTTTGCTCAAAGCGCTGGCATATACATGCATGCACTTAAAGATGCCCCCATAGATGCCAATAGATTGATACTGGGTTAAGAGTACAGCAGAGAGAGATAGAGAGAGAGAAAGAGAATAGATTTCTACATTCATAGAATGACCTTTCTGGGTTCAAAAACTCATCCTCTGTAATTCAAGGTCAACTTTTGAACTATCAATTGTTGAATGAAGGGTAATAAACTTAGCCATTGAAGATGAGACCACTGCGGCTAATGTTTATGAAAAGACAAGGGATCAGTATATACATGGTTACCATCATATACCACAAGGTTTCCAAGAATGAAACCTGGCCCCTACAAGCAGACAGTTGATTAAAATGAGCAGGAATTGATATATAGTTGTTGTCATGTTCAATCATGTAACAATGTATCCAAGAACATGTTGTCCCAGCAAATGTGTTGATTTTCTATTAAACCGTTTTTGCCCATTATGTCTAGTGCCTATTATTTAAAATTATTTAAAATGTGTGTTATAATGTTATTGTTCTTTCTTGGAAATGAAAAGTTGTGCATAAATACTTGTTTTGGGTTTTTGATTTGTTAGTTACGTTCATCCCCAGAAAAGTAGAATAAAATAAAGTTAATAAATGTAACATTTGCACATTGACTAGAATCTATCTCATGATCTATATACAAGGGATTTGCACATTATTTGTGATTAATAACCTCATTGATTGTCTCTTGTAGGTTCATAATGACCAGTGTGAAGCAATGAGTGGTGGTGAAGGTAGTAGATGGCCTGAAGCTACAGGAGAGGGCCAGTGGGAGACAGTAAAGGTAAGATCATGTGCTACATCAGGTTCACAATGACCAGTGTGAAGCAATGAGTGGTGGTGAAGGTAGCAGATGGCCTGAAGCTACAGGAGAGGGCCAGTGGGAGACAGTAAAGGTAAGATCATGTGCTACATCACCTTGTAGGTTCACAATGACCAGTGTGAAGCAATGAGTGGTGGTGAAGGTAGCAGATGGCCTGAAGCTACAGGAGAGGGCCAGTGGGAGACAGTAAAGGTAAGATCATGTGCTACATCACCTTGTAGGTTCACAATGACCAGTGTGAAGCCATGAGTGGTGGTGAAGGTAGCAGATGGCCTGAAGCTACAGGAGAGGGCCAGTGGGAGACAGTAAAGGTAAGATCATGTGCTACATCACCTTGTAGGTTCACAATGACCAGTGTGAAGCAATGAGTGGTGGTGAAGGTAGCAGATGGCCTGAAGCTACAGGAGAGGGCCAGTGGGAGACAGTAAAGGTAGGATTATGTGCTACATCACCTTGTAGGTTCACAATGACCAGTGTGAAGCCATGAGTGGTGGTGAAGGTAGTAGATGGCCTGAAGCTACAGGAGAGGGCCAGTGGGAGACAGTAAAGGTAAGATCATGTGCTACAACACCTTGTAGGTTCACAATGACCAGTGTGAAGCAATGAGTGGTGGTGAAGGTAGCAGATGGCCTGAAGCTACAGGAGAGGGCCAGTGGGAGACAGTAAAGGTAGGATTATGTGCTACATCACCTTGTAGGTTCACAATGACCAGTGTGAAGCCATGAGTGGTGGTGAAGGTAGTAGATGGCCTGAAGCTACAGGAGAGGGCCAGTGGGAGACAGTAAAGGTAAGATCATGTGCTACAACACCTTGTAGGTTCACAATGACCAGTGTGAAGCAATGAGTGGTGGTGAAGGTAGTAGATGGCCTGAAGCTACAGGAGAGGGCCAATGGGAGACAGTAAAGGTAAGATCATGTGCTACAACACCTTGTAGGTTCACAATGACCAGTGTGAAGCAATGAGTGGTGGTGAAGGTAGTAGATGGCCTGAAGCTACAGGAGAAGGCCAGTGGGAGACAGTAAAGGTAAGATCATGTGCTACATCACCTTGTAGGTTCACAATGAACAGTGTGAAGCAATGAGTGGTGGTGAAGGTAGCAGATGGCCTGAAGCTACAGGAGAGGGCCAGTGGGAGACAGTAAAGGTAGGATTATGTGCTACTTCACCTTGTAGGTTCACAATGACCAGTGTGAAGCCATGAGTGGTGGTGAAGGTAGCAGATGGCCTGAAGCTACAGGAGAAGGCCAGTGGGAAACAGTAAAGGTAAGATCATGTGCTACATCACCTTGTAGGTTCACAATGACCAGTGTGAAGCAATGAGTGGTGGTGAAGGTAGCAGATGGCCTGAAGCTACAGGAGAGGGCCAGTGGGAGACAGTAAAGGTAAGATCATGTGCTACATCACCTTGTAGGTTCATAATGACCAGTGTGAAGCCATGAGTGGTGGTGAAGGTAGCAGATGGCCTGAAGCTACAGGAGAGGGCCAGTGGGAGACAGTAAAGGTAAGATCATGTGCTACATCACCTTGTAGGTTCACAATGACCAGTGTGAAGCAATGAGTGGTGGTGAAGGTAGTAGATGGCCTGAAGCTACAGGAGAGGGCCAGTGGGAGACAGTAAAGGTAGGATCATGTGCTACATCACCTTGTAGGTTCACAATGACCAGTGTGAAGCAATGAGTGGTGGTGAAGGTAGCAGATGACCTGAAGCTACAGGAGAAGGCCAGTGGGAAACAGTAAAGGTAAGATCATGTGCTACATCACCTTGTAGGTTCACAATGACCAGTGTGAAGCAATGAGTGGTGGTGAAGGTAGTAGATGGCCTAAAGCTACAGGAGAGGGCCAGTGGGAGACAGTTAAGGTAAGATCATGTGCTACATCACCTTGTAGGTTCACAATGACCAGTGTGAAGCCATGAGTGGTGGTGAAGGTAGCAGATGACCTGAAGCTACAGGAGAGGGCCAGTGGGAGACAGTAAAGGTAAGATCATGTGCTACATCACCTTGTAGGTTCATAATGACCAGTGTGAAGCCATGAGTGGTGGTGAAGGTAGCAGATGGCCTGAAGCTACAGGAGAGGGCCAGTGGGAGACAGTAAAGGTAAGATCATGTGCTACATCACCTTGTAGGTTCACAATGACCAGTGTGAAGCAATGAGTGGTGGTGAAGGTAGTAGATGGCCTGAAGCTACAGGAGAGGGCCAGTGGGAGACAGTAAAGGTAGGATCATGTGCTACATCACCTTGTAGGTTCACAATGACCAGTGTGAAGCAATGAGTGGTGGTGAAGGTAGCAGATGGCCTGAAGCTACAGGAGAGGGCCAGTGGGAGACAGTAAAGGTAAGATCATGTGCTACATCACCTTGTAGGTTCACAATGACCAGTGTGAAGCAATGAGTGGTGGTGAAGGTAGCAGATGGCCTGAAGCTACAGGAGAGGGCCAGTGGGAGACAGTTAAGGTAAGATCATGTGCTACATCACCTTGTAGGTTCACAATGACCAGTGTGAAGCAATGAGTGGTGGTGAAGGTAGCAGATGGCCTGAAGCTACAGGAGAGGGCCAGTGGGAGACAGTAAAGGTAGGATCATGTGCTACATCATCTTTAAAGTTGCTACCAATATTCCTTTTCTCACTTTCACAGGCTAAGTATGTAGCGTGTTGTGTGTTATAGACATGTGTCTGATTTTAGACCATGCAATTCAGAACTTTTTGGGTTCTATCCCAAATATTTGTTGTCTAAAATGATAATAAAATATTATTAACTTTCTGATGTAGGAACAATTTTAGAACACATGTGCCCTTCTCCTCAGTATTGACACAGAATTGAATGAATTTGACATTATCAGTAGATTATATCATGAGAATAGTATCCATTTTGTAGCTAAATATATATCCCTTAATGGAAATTGGCTGATATGTATCTCCCATGAGGTATGCATCAGTAAACTCCCAATGCTACTATATTGTTTAGGAGCTTATCCAATTAGGCTGAGAAAGCAATATGAGAACTTGGAAAGGGGACATTTAAACCAGCATCTAAACAGTGTTACCAAACCTGCAAATTGGTAGCCCAATTGGGTGACTTTTGAAGATTTGCCCAGCAACTTTTGATCATTTTCTGACCTATAGAAACCAATGGTTAATAATAAACTTGGGTGACCTTTTGACATGGGGCCCCCATGAATGTGTGTGGTTTCGTGTCCCATAGAAACCAATAGTTAATAGAAACATTGGGTGAATTTTCGGTGATTTGTCCCACTGTTGGTGCTGAAAATGTGTTGCAACACCGCATCCAAATACAAATAAGGCAATGGAGTATGATGAAATAGCTTTTGATGTCCTTCGATTGTTGATCATAGTTTAAAGCAGGAAATGGAGCCAGTCATAGCAGATTTTAAAGCCTCAATTTTCTTCCTTCAAGGGTACAATGTATTTGTTATTATTTGAATGATGCTATTAAATTGTTAAGAAATTCTGTTAGAACCTATAGTTGTTGATTCCGGGGGTGGGGCACTCCAACTTTGGAGGTGACGCGTATGTAGGGCTGTTAAGACCCCTTTTTCAGCATCACTGTCACCCAAAGACCCCATATATTTTCACGAACACATTCTCTGTCACTCGAAGACCCCTTATTTTTCCATTTGATCTTGCACCCAAAGACAATTACAAGTTCAAATTTGAACAGCAACTTTCATTTATCACTGATTTTGTTACTTATTTTGAAAAAACAAAGAAATTTGAAGCCATTTAGAACTAGAAATTTGATTTTCGAGGTTTCTGTGGCGCTGTTTCGGTTCTCACCCAAAGATGCCATTTAAAGAAAGGTCATGTTCTCCCCCAATGACCCCATATTTTTTACATTTTGCTCTCACTGAATGCCCAAAATCATGCTCTCACCCAATGATCCCATATTTTTTACATTTTGCTCTCACCGAATGCCCCTTAGTGCGAAAGTGCCAGCCCTACACCTATATCCTTTTTAAAAAAGGTGTATTGTCTCTTTAACTGTCATCACCAGCCATCCTTTATTAATGGTCTCAGATGATTTGTTATATCATAATGGGAGATAATAAAATTGGAACTGATCCAACTTTGAAAAAAAAGCTGATTTGATGAAGGTTTTATACACCATCAAACATCTGGTGCTGTTTGGTTTCTCTGAAAATAGATCCTGTTTGGACTGATGGCAATGCATGGCTTAGCTTGTGAATAATTAAAATCCTAAAGCCAGTTCAAACATAAACAATGAAGATATCGGATTTAGATGGATGGTAGACTTAAATATATAGGATTACGTTTGTATTTTTTAAAAAGTCTGGAAGCAATTGAAGGAAAAGCTCCTGTATTAGACTGTCTTCTGAAGTATCTTTACAAATTGCACTAAATTTTGTATACAATGGAATGTAGTGAGGGATGAAAATTAAAACTCGACCGGCGGTTAACCGCCGGTTCTGCCCGGTTCCGTCCGGTTACCATTAGAACAATAGCAACCGGGCGGAACCGGCGGGGGAGTTTTGATTTCGTACCTAAGTGTCTTGAAACTAGCACATGACTTTAACAGTGAAGTGGGTACATTATATATTATAATTTGATAGCAAACATTTTGTGTACTTGCTGCAAAATATTATAAAAAAGTGGAATTGTGACCGTGATGTTTTTTGTTTGATTGGTTTTTTAAGTCATTGAAACTGAGTAAAACGGACTATCATTTCCTTTGTACAGTATATTGACAAGAGATTATTTCTAGCTAAAGCTACCTTTCCAAACATGTTTTTAAAGGAGTGGTATATCCAGATATGGACTAGTCCAACTGTGCCAAAGTAGACAAACAATATCGTTCAACAGCAAGCATAAATGTCTCAAAATCGCATTCCTTCCTAAGCGTCAACATTGGCACCATCATATCTAAATAATTGAATACCTGAGTGGAAGAAGGGCCCAACTCCATCAAAACTGTTTTTGAGATATTAAGAAAAAACTTAATATTTGGAAAAGTTTTATAGACAGAATGTTTTTGTCTTCAGGGGACCTTTAATACATGAACATACAATATTACATACATTCGAAATTATATATGATGTTTCCATGACAACGGTACAAGTCTTAATACGAGCTGGAGTTGGGCTCTTCTTCCACTAATATACTGGAAGTGCCAGTTCTGTGTTATAAATAGCTACAGAAAGAAGGTAATCACCATTATGCACAAGTAGAACTCATGTAATATTAGCAAGAAAGTTTATTATAGTGATTGGAGCAGATTTCATGGATGAACAAAATTCCTGTTTAACCCTATATTTGTGGAAGAAAGGCCCAACTCCATGGAGTTGGGCCTTTCTTCCATGAAAACCATGATTAAGTGTACGTGGAAGACTATTTAGAGAGTGGATTTTGGCTCATCTTTCACACACAAGGAAGAACAGTCTGCTGGCAATAAAATGCTGGGTGTAACTCATTTTTGTAAAAAATTGGAGTTTGGCCCTTCTTCCACTCAGGTATTCAATTATACCATACATTTAATTCAATATTGACAGGATGAAAATCTTCTAATCATCAACTTTTCATTATCTTCTTCCTCACTGCAGATTGATTTGAAATCGGGCCTGAACATAATATCATGGAAGTCAATAGGGATATCGTTATCATCAACCAAACCACCGCCACCAATTCTCATTAAGACTGTTGAGATTATGGGACTGAGTTACACCTCCGAATGCACCAAGTGTAGACCAGGAACATTTGCCAAGGATCAGGGATCGTTCGAGTGAGTAATTGGATTTTTATCCCCTTTTCAGATTCAGAGATAGTCAAATCTGATTTCCTTTTTCTACATTTGTTTTTAATAATAAAAATATTTTTTGTTGAAATAAGATGAAATTGGATGTGGATGTAATGTTTGACAGACATTTATTAATTTAGGGAGTTGTGGAATGTCTGTTAGTAATTTTGTTTAGTATGAAAATTCCCTTGTTATAAAAGTACTTTCTGAGCATGGTTAATGTAGAATAGATTTTAGTTCATATTTTGAATTGATCTGAAATTAAGTTATGTTTCACTCAAATTAATTGGATTATACTAAATCTGCTAACTGGGTTATTGATTTGATAAACATCACCTGATCAATTCAAGCAGAAATCAAAAATAATTGAATCCAATGAAAAATTGACTTACGAAGTACATGTAACACCATAACAAAAATATTTGCCAGTAAGTTTATGGGCGTTGCATTGCAACGTGAGAAGTTGGGTTAAGTTTCCAGAGAGGAATGAGGTAGTGGGTGACATTTCTTAACTTTCACTAAGCTTGTTATTGATTTGGTAGATGTGATGTTATCTACCGAAGTTAATTTTTCATTGGATTAAATTAATTTTCACATTTTCATTTAATACAGTGAGTACTGCCAATAAAATGTTGACTTTCAGGTCCTGACGTATGATATTTTTGTTGTTGAAATGATTAAGAATTTCAGACTTTGACTACTTTCTTTAACCATATTTCAAAAGGTAAAGAAAAACAAGAACAAGAACAACAAAAAACATTTCCTTTAATTGTTGGTTTTATGGTTATCATATTGCCATTTATACATGTAAGGTACCAGACATAGATAAGGCACATTGCATTAAAACATTTTATGGACTTACTAAAAATGTTGTCTTGCAGCAGCTTGTCATTCTTAATAACGTAGGTTTATTAGAAATTCCAGTGGAAATCCATAAACAGGTGACTGCATTTGAAATCTACACCCCATGTGGAGTAAGGTTACGTTGTCCATAGGGGTGAATGGATTTCAAATGGAATAGCCCAGCCAGGCCTGTACACAGGGGGGGGGGGAATGCACCCCCCAATTTGGAAAAGTATACAAAAGTCCCAAAATTTCAGGTTTTTACTCTTTTTTTGACAAAAAAGGTCCAAATGTTGTCCACTTTTCACAAAATTGCCCCCCCCCCCCTGGAAAAAGGTCCACTTTGTCAAAATCAGCATCCCCCCAAATGAAATCCTGCGTACGGGCCTGAGCCCAGCCCATTGGATATAGTGTGATATATGCCCTGTATTTGTTACTTTTATTTTGTTGCAGCCTTGTGGGTTAATTCCCTGGATCATGTACATTTTATAAGCAGGCTGAACAGATGTCAAAAATCTGATTCAACAGACACAGATATCTATAGACAACTATTGTCTTTCATTGCATCATATAATTGTTTTATTTCAGATGTACACAGTGTTCTGCAAACACATTTTCAAAAGATGGGGCTAGCCAATGTACTAACTGTGATGCAAGTACTTTATATTCACGTAAGTGTAAAAACTGACTGATTTTCTTTTTTGCATCAGCAAATTAAGGCTATTTTATAGAAGTGAGACAAAAGTCTTTATTTTTTAGTGGTACTTGATTTAAAAAAAAGAGAATTAAAATCAAAAACTCATCCTTATGAATATTGACTTCATTCATGTTAGCAAGTTTTTGAATGATTTTCACGTTATTCTGATAATAGATGTTAATATAATTAGATGGTTTGTTTTCTGATATAGTCTCTGTCGTGCACATTTCATTCAAATTCATTATTCCTATTCCAGATCCTGGTGCAACTGAGTGTACTAAGAGAGAGCCATGTTCTAAAAATGATTACTATATGACTCATACAGCATGTAATGAAAAGAATCAGGTAAGTAGTTGTCCAAGAAAGAGGGGGTGGGGGGGGGTGGGGGGAGGGGGCTGGCACCTGGTACCTCAAACTTGAGGTCTTGTAGAACCAAATGGGAACTTACAATGATGAAGCAAGAGACTAACAGAACTTGCAGTGGCGGTGCCTGGAATTTTTTTGGGGGGAGGGGGCCTGGAATTTTTTTGGGAGAGGGGGGGGGGGCATTGGGAGGGCAAAGTGATTTCAGGGGGGAAATAAAAAAATTGCACAAAATTGCTACAAAAACTGGAAATTTTTGTAATTTTGGATTTGTACTGGGGGGAGGGGAGTTCTGACTGGACCCTGCCCCCCTTTAGCCAGTGATACCAAAATAAGTACAAACATTCCCCACATAATTTTGCTATGACATCATAAAGTGAGTGTGCCTCACATAATTGACAATGTACAAACATATAGGCTGAAGTGGGTTTTCGGTTTAAAATCTCACAAACATGAAAGGAAATGTGTATTTTAAGCTAACTACAAAGATAATTAGAGTCATATCCCATAGAATAAATTCATGGATTTTACTGTAGAAACCTATGGTGAGGACTGTTATGAGTCTCACCTATTAAACAAATTCTAATGACAGGAATCTGACTGTGTATGTATGTAGCATACACATTACCATCCCATCAGAACATGGCAAGTTTACACTAAACATTTTGAATTGAGTTATCACAAACATACAGCATCTCTGTGCCAGGTTAAAAATACAGGTCACATGTAAGATGAGATGGTTTGAGAGGCTTATATAAACACTTGACCATAGTGTTGCAGCAATTTTCCACCATTATTTAGCGGGAGTACGAGAAACATGAAACTCTGATATTTACACATTGTCTGTACAGTAGCTGTGATTGCGGTACAGTTGTTTTGGCAACCTTTTTTTTAAGGATTGGAGGGGAAACCTTTTGTCATGTTTTTATGACACAGATCTTGTGGTTAATTAAGTTAGCAGGTTGTCATGGAAAACTGCTGACATTAAGAAATGATATGTAATGGGAGCAAGCAATATTTATTTATCATGTTTAAAAGATGTTTGTTCCAGTTGTTTGTAAATATTGGAATAGTGCATTATGTTTATTGATGTTTTAAAAGACATAATGTACGATCTTTTCAAGAGAGTTTGGTCAATTTTTTTCAAACCGGATTCTTTTTGGTATGTGTTTACACATGTCCCAACTTAACAGCTAATTGGATTCAGCCAAATTCATTGTATTTTTAGGATAATAGAGTAAGTTTGAATGAATTAAAGTCATAATGATGACTTTAAATCCCCCACAGAACACCACAGTTAAGCGGCTAAGATAGTAAGGCAGTTTTCTATCATTTTTACCTCATTAGGTTGACCAGAAAACTTTCCTGACAGTTGTTACGAATATTACAATATTTGGCAAAGAATAACTAAATTAAAATTTGACCAAAATCGCATATTAAGGCTTTTTTGAACTGGATTTCACATAACATAATCAACCAATTCCTGTTTCCAGGCACTTTCAGTGAAGATGTTTTTAACATTTCATTTAAAACCAGCCTTGTTGTTGATACACTAAAATTGAAATGGCAACTTGTTCCATGGATGGTATTGAAATAGTATATATTTGAGTCATGCAATCCCTTTAATTTATCACTGGGAATAAGGAACTAGTGATTGCTAGACTGGGTGTGATGAGGATGAATATTCTGAAACAGGTGGTGGTCGCCATGCATTCTCTAAATTCATATCAGTAAATTTTCATTGTCAACCGTGTAATTGAATGGGATTATTTTGAAATTTTAAAACGCTCGAAATATCACAAACAAATAGGCCTATGTTAATAAATAATATAAATACAAGCTAAAACCGTTGGGGTTCGATAATGAAAATCAACATTGTAATATTTGTTGAGTAGGTTACCCTGTTTAAATATGGTTAATAAATAAATAAATAAATAAACCCCACAAAACTAACCAAGTATGGAAAATGCCATACGGCCGAGCGGTTTTGCTGGCTCTCTCCGACCATCATGCCACCCGCCGCCTGTTCTGAAGCTCTGATAAAGTCTCATGTAGGCTGGACTGATTGCATTGAAAGATGTTAAAATCATGAATAAGTCTTGAGCTGACTGGTACGACCTTTGTGTTAAGAAATTTGATAGAATTATGAATAATCTGATCAGTGTACTGTCTGGAGAATAGATTGAAAATAAACCAGATTATTTGTTCTGAGTGACTTCCAATTTGTGTTTTGATTTAAAAGAAATACCAAAAGCTACAGCAGTAGTCGAAATAACACTGATGCAGGGCAGTATTTAATTGAATACATGAATACAAAAGCCACCTAAGTCCATGCGAAGTTATTTTGAGAGAAAAACCCGTGTATCATTTTAATTCCTTCAGTTAGATTTACCTGGTCAATATGGTAAGTTTTACGTGCAAATGAGTGGATTAACCTGTATTAGGTATGACGATTAGCATTTCAGGGACTTCGTGGGGTTCATTTTAAATTTTGGACTTAGGTGGTTTTTTGAATCATATACAAAGACAACAATGTTAGAATGAGATTACCACTAGTAAGATAATACAAAATAAAGCACACAGGTATGTATAATGTTGATAAGCATTCTGCCATGTAATATAAACCACACACTTTCCTTTATTAAACCCATTTTTTGTTCAAAAGTCATTCTCTAGCAATGAATGTGTTACAAGTGGACTTTTATACATACTGGATTTCAATCAATGTGTTACAAGACTCAAATCATGGAATTGGGTGATTCTTTCATACATGCTATTTTTCACATGCCCAATAGACACAGAGAATGAATTTGAGTTGTTCTTTCATGCATATGACAGGCCTATGTATAGCAACAATTTCCCATGTTTAACTCAATTTGGCCAAAGTATGGACTTAGGTGGCTTTTGTATTCATATATTCAATTGTTTGCAAAGAGTTTGATCGAAGTAACTAGAGTTCCTATATAAATATGTTAGTTGAACAACTACTTCGGAACTTTTGTATTCCATTGATTAATAGGAAGTTGGTTAATTGTAATGATGCAAATGGCAGCTATGTGTACTGATGTTCTTGTACACTCACAACATATGTGAGTGGACACTGCGAATGAGCCGTAAACTCGGCAAATTGTATTCTGAGATACAGTACAAAGTGTGCGTGCAGGTCGTATTCATATGTGTCTCAATTAGGCGCGACATGTTTCTCATTTGATAGCGTTTAAACCAATCAATAATCCTATTGCTGAAGAGGATAATAATCTAATCATTAAATAGCTCTAGTCTTTGTTTGCTTTGGTTAAATCCTGTTCAAGTGGTGGGTTACAATTGCATTGTATTTTGTCTAGGTATGTATAACCAACAATAACAATGAGAGGACATTCCTGAACCTTGTTGACTTGGGGATGATTTGAAATGACTTTATTACCAGCAATGTGAAAAAAGAGACACACGTAGAACCATCGAAAGTTACCATTTTGTTGAAGGAGCAGAGTTCAACAAACCATAATCCCGCTTCTGGATATCATTTAAAGTCAAATGATATACTATTTTAAAACTTATGATATATATTTTCTAAACACGAAATAAAACAAAATTGACCGGGGCAGACTTTACGGCTGATTCGTAGTGTCCAGTCACATATGCAGTAATGCAGGAGTGATTTCATTTGTATGAATCTAAAACTTACTTTTGGATTTTATTTTCCTACTCATTTATTCAACAGACAACAAAGACATACAAGTGGATAGAACCTCGCATCTGTAGGGTAGATATATCAGGGGCTGCTCAGCTGCCAGCCAATGGTCAAGTAGAGGCATGTCCACCATGTAACCCAGGCATGTCTATCTTCAATCATACAACATGCAATTTCTGCCCAACAAACCAGTTCTCTGATGGAACTGCAGGTGAGTAGTATTGGATTTAAATGCCGTGTCTAGTTCAAAATCAATTTAGAGTTGAATTTGACAAATTAAGTACTTGATGTTTGTGCAATGCAAGTACACAATCATATGCTTTGGCCTAATTGTTGCATTTTTATCACCTGATCAAATTATACAGTACTTTGTGCTTGTTAATAAAATAGATCATTGATTAAAAGTTAATTTATATTATTAGTGGCTGATGTTTAGTATAAATTTGCATTCTTTATTTTAAAACTAAGTGTCTTCTATCATATAGTAAACATGAAAACCTTTCTCCTCATAGACATTTCACTCTTAGCAGAAAACTATTCCAAACCTCTGGTGCCCATATTATACCAGTTGTTGCATCTGTTGAAAGAGATAATAAAAAAATGGTAGCGATTATGCAATGATACTTGTAACTGCTCAGTGTGATATGATCATAAAGGTGTTTAGTTTTTTTAAGGACATTAACAAATCACATAACTCATTTTGGTTGATTGTACACCTTTGTTTTCAGTGTGCCGGCCATGCCCACCTTCCACTGCTCCTGTCTATGGGATGGATTTCAAATGGTGGAACCAAATGCCACCAAATATGGATTCATCATGTCTGAGTTGGTCAGGTAAGTACAGGATTGTTTTTTTTCTTTTGCACATTTCACTTCGTGTAAAAAATGACTCATGATGCCCGATGTGTCGCATTCATCTTGTTGGCAGGCTCAGTTTGTGATGCTGCCATAGACCAAGTTCACATTAGAAAATACCTTTGCTAGATAAAGATTAGTTAAGGGCTGGGGTATGAGCGTTTGGACAGTATTTATTTTGGGACATCAGAGCACATCAGACATATCGAATTGCATTCTGAATCGAAGAATGTCATTCTGATATCAAATAATTTTGAATTTTTGAAATTAGCAATTTAATACACATTTTATGGCAAATCATTAAAATTGATATTTTTGATATTTAACAGTTCTTGAAGTAAACTTCATAAATCTGATGATTTATACTTAAAGTGTATGTAGGTGGGTTAAAAAGCCGACGATCAATTGAAAATTTTGACCTTTTCATTATTGAAGATATGAATTTTTTTCCCAAAACACCAAAAAAAATTAGGTCTTTTTGGGAAAAAATCCATATCTTCAATATGAAAGGTCAAAATTTTCAATTGACCGTCGACTTTTCCTCCCTGCTACATACACTTTAAGAATATATCATTAGATTTATATGATTTACTTCGAGGACTGTTATATATCAAAAATTCAAAAAATATCAAATTTTTATAATTTGTCATAAAATTTGTATTATATTGTGATTTTCAAAAATGAAAATTATTTGATATCAGAAAGACATGCTTCAGATTCAGAATACAATTCGATAGGTCTGAGGTGCTCTCATGTGCCACAAAAAATACTATCGAAACGCAATAAACGCTCATTTTAGATCCCTTAATCCTCAACAAAGATAAGTTACTTTTTGTTTGTTAAGCATGAATTCACATTATTTATAGGCAAAACCCAATAGTGGCTCAAGGGCCACTAAATTAAAGGGATAAGTTATGTTTACCAAATGAAGCGATTAGGAAAAATTGCATGTTTAATATTACTGCCGAGAATCATGAAATTTAATCAAATGAAGCAATATCCATAATGTGAATGTGATCAAAGACTCAATAGGTATACCTTATTGAGTTTTTGTTGACTAACAGAGTCTTTTACCTAATAACAATAGTTGTAAAACAAACCAAAACAGATTCATATGCATATTCTAGTAAGTCTTCTAAACCCTCAAAACTTGATGCTGGTGTTTACATATTTGTTCCTCAGGTAGTGGGTGTTCAGAGAACAAAGGCTGGGTTCTGGCCGGTGATAGCATTCACAGTAGCTTGGGACAAGCAGACGATGCCTACCTTATTCTACAACTCTCAGTGGAAGGATTTGATGGTGAAGAAGGATTCGTTGATGGCAAAGCTATTGAACTTGGAGAACTCTCATTTGTATTCAGCCTGGAGTGCACTGCAGATTGCGGTTTATTCTTGCTAGAAGAGAGAGGACCAGAAAACAAATCGCCTGTGATTGAGACGTGGGAAAAATCACAGGAAAAACAGGAATACAGGTGTGTGTAAAACATTGGTTGTATCTAAATGTTTGGTACTCATCAGTTTTGATATTAATTGAAAGACCTACTTTAAAAAAAATCTAATGTAGTTCCTCTTGATATGACTACAAATTACCGGTTTAGGACTCTCAGTAACGGTTATTGACAAATTAGATGGAACTTGTTTTGCATTTGGATGTGGCAGTCTTGTCCACAATCTCTAGGAACTGATGGGTACCAATCATTTTGATATAGCCTGCACAAACTTACTTACCTTAAGCTTGTATTTGGCCAATGTTGAAATCAAAATTTTAGTTTTGAAATGTGTATATTTAATAATTGAAATGCTGATGAAATTTCTTACAATATCAAGTTTTAGTATGTTCAAAATCTTTAATTGTTTTATAATTTGTGAAATGTGTTTATTTATTTCAAATATTAAATGATGAATTTTCTTGTATATAAATACTATGCTGTCTCAAATCTTTTAACTGTTTGATTATTTTGTTTCAAAAACATGCCTTTTATGCAGTATTTTGGAAATCTGAAATCTTTCTTTTGTTGAAAAATTCCCCAAGTTTTGTTTGGGTTTTTGCTTGCAATTTCTGAATTTTGAATTTTATAATTTTGATAAAAGTGCTTTGTATTTAAATTTGATGAACTGTGTTGGTTATTTATTTTAAAATTGTAAATATGGGTTAGTTTGCCCATTTTAAGTTCATGATTGTGTATGCCTATATATATTTATGGATCCTATATATATTTAAATATTTTGATGTATTTTGATGTATATTTTAATGTGTATTTTGATGTATATTTTAATGTGACCCCTGGGCCTCATGGACGAACAGAGGATACCTTAAAACATCCACTGAATGAGTAACCCAGGCAAAAGAAGAAATAAAACAAACAAACAAACTTCCAACATGTGAGAAGGGTACAATTATTTCACAATTAACATTATTCTCGACAAAGGTAACATCATTTAGATAGTAGAATACATTTATATACAAAATTAGCTTTAAAGAATAAAAGAAACATCAGCATATCAGTGCACCTGATGCATGTTGTTTGTTATATGTATACAGTGTGGAGGTTTTCATTTGTTTGATCATCTGTGATAGATCTGTTAAAAGCTTTCTAAGCTGCTGCAAACACCTGTCTGTATGAAATTTGTTCAAAAGGACTTGTTGTAGAATTTTCTTTGTTGTGTATAACTAATCAATTTATTCTGTTGGTCATAAGCAAGATCAGACCTACCAAATGTGTAACAACCAGAAGTAACAAAAAATAGCACACACTGCTTGTGTGTAGGTAAGCACAAAAGAACTGGCCAAATTCTTTTGTATATGCCTATTGTGATTGTGCAAGCGTGACCTTGTGTGCAGATACACTAAGGGTCTTTTTATCTTTCCAGTTTCCGTAACTCTATTGTTCAGATACGAAAACGCAAGGGATTCAGTAAGTTTACTGTAATCTGACTTCATTGTTAACTCTGAAGTACCAATCAGCTTATTTCAATAGAGGTAATTGCCTGTGTCAATAAAGCCCATAAAGGCTGGAGATAAAATAGTATTGAACACCGGTGTCCGACCGCTGTTTTAATGGTCTAGCGCCCTCTCGCGTTTGACAGTGATAAATTGATTCACATTATTATGACAAAATGCAAATCCGAATGAAAAGGTCCACTTTTTTCTGTAAAAACGTTGAAAATAAGCCCTTCAATCACAAAAGGTCCGCTTATGAGCCTGTCGCGCCCCATTGCACTTGTGCAGGGCCACAGTGTCGCCCTTCCCTCGTATCAATGTGTATCTCCCTATTTTGCTTCCTCCTGCCCCCCCCCCCCCCTATGATCAGTCTCCCCACTCCCTCCCGTCCCCGGTCCCTACTCTCTCCTCTCGAGTTCTTCTCTTTCTAGTCCCTCTCCTCTCTTTCTTCCTCACCCCTCCCACTCTCGCTTGTTCAGTCTCAACTTAAGTATCTCACTCCCTCCCTCCCTCCCCCTCATGAAATTTATCAGTATGATCCATGACTGAAAATAAGCTCTGCAAAAATAAACATTTAAAATAAACCCGAGTCTTGCATATAGGCCCAACCAATTATCAGATTAGCTTGCCATGAATAGAATACATTATCTTTGCTCCAATGCAAATTCTTTTGTATTGCATTTCAATATAAAACATGATTACCAAATCACCACTTGTACGCGCCTCATTGGGATATTTTAGGCGCTTTCGTTTCATCGCCAATATGAAAGACTTTTTGCTTATAACTTGGCAACATGGTTAGTATATATTTCAATGCAAGACTTTTTACGAGGCACACGTCTAGGCGTAAGTACATATACACCAAACACAAGTCAATTGAAGCCGTTACAATTTACCGCTAATTTAGGACCGTAAAATTTAGACTCTTCTTTTGTCTAGATTGGCACCCAACCGCACATCTCAAGGTTTTATGTAAAAAATCAATATAACTTACCAAAGCGAAAACTGAAATTCACGAGCTTCAAATTTTCAGTAACTAACAAAAGGCTAGAATAAAAGATTGGTCATACCTGGGAGACTACCACTTCAGAATAACAATGACTTACAAAAACTATTACGGATACGGAAACAGAAACTGAAAAGATAAAACGACGGTAAGTTGTACACTGCAATTTCAGCTTTTCCATCTATATCTATATGAAGAAATCTATGTTTTTGCTAACATTGAACCCTAGAATTGATATTGAAACTTAAATGTCATTTAAAAAATTCATAATGACAACATTTAACATAATAAATCTGATGAAATATATTGTAGGCCTATAATACTATACATGTTAACCATGTTAACTATAGAAATCAAAGGGCATTACATGCTTCCTCTATGGTCCATTGTTAAATATCTATGAACAAGCATCTTGAAAAATGGACTGATCTGGTAAAAATGGTCTCAAAAATTATTGGAAAGAGCTACCTGCTTTGTTTTTTCAGTACTTACTGCCAATCACATGTTCATTAGTATGTAAAAGTGTTAAGAATAACAGTGCAAAAATACTGTTACTACAGGGGCAATTTAAGCAGAAACTTAGCTTGTAATCACTGTTGAAGCCAATCTTGAATAGTGGACTGATCATGGGAATCATCTCACTCTGAACTCCTGGTGCATTTTTTTCATCCTAAAGATGTTTATTTTGAACTTTATCATTTGTTCATTTCATATGATAGCGTTTTGGCGATGTTTTGACACATTTCACATCCAGGTGTGAGTTTAACAAACTTTCACTCACTTTCATAGGGAACCATTACATAACATTACTCTACAACAAAAACTTCATTCACAAAAAATAGAACCTTACACAACTTAATCTTTGCCTCAGCGACATTGCTTAGATTCTTAGCTTTTCTGTGATACCCTATTTGTTGGGAATTATCTTCAAATTCTCTTAGAAAATTGAAAATAGGTGAAGCTGCATGAGCTCGGTTGTTACGCATTACAGGCCCATATGAGCGCTTCGTTAAGAAATTAAGTGTTAATTAAGCAGCTAATTAAGAATTTTGTTTTTGTTTTATTTGGCTGAAATATATACTTTAATATCTTATTAATAAATAGAAACAATTATATCGATATTAATAATAGTTTAGACTGAATTCTAACAATTAAAAGATCAGTGGTGGGTACATAATGCAATTGGTAGGTCTAATGTAGCTTATGATCTGTTGTTATGTGCTTTAGATTGGCTATCACCAAAAATGGTCCCAGAACATTTACATGGGCATTCCAGAAGGCTGATATGGATCAAGGATATGATGACACCCCTAGCAACATTTACCGCACGGATATGTAAGTTATCTCAGTCATTGCTGGAATTATGGAAACAAAGTTGAAACTCTAAACAAATAAATATAAGAAAACTAGGAGTAGATAAGCACATTCAGTCAAGAAGGTGATGTTTTGAAAATGATTTGGTTCATAGACATTGTAACTATTGTGGCTACTATGTTAAGAAAAATTAATCTTGTTTTGATTCACTAGGGAAAATTAATAAACAGTTTACTGCACATAAACCTGCAAGCCCTCACTCAGCATGCAATCCAAAATAGATGCAATCAAAATCAGATCAATGAAAGTTTCAATGATAATTATTATTATGGTAAACATACTTAAACCTATACTATGTTTATAAATCTGATGCCTTTGTTGCAACATCTATGATATTTCTTTTCCATTTTACAGGGCCAAAATCTATTCCATAAAACTGACCAATACAATGAATGGGGGTGCTGCTATGTGTAAGAAATGCCCAAAAGGAAGTAACCAGAAGGGGTAAGTATACACTGCTGGTTTTGCAGCATTTAAATGCAATCATTGTTGCCTGGCATATTTTGTTACCCTTCTATAAAGTTCTCTGATCTACCATTCTTATTCAGTTTGCATCTACTTGATAAAAGCTAAAATTGAAATGCATTAGATAAATTGCATAGGGCACAGCCATTTTGTTTTATTTAGGGCAATCATAAGTTTTTAAATTGGAATTTCAATAAATTTATATATGTATGCTAATAACGCACTATTTCAGCACTTATAATTAGATGATAGATTCAAACGGTTTGTTTAATATGATAATGTGAGGTAATAATTTCTAACTGGGGCATACATTTTTTATATGATGTAACTGGTTTACAATATAGGATGCAAAAAAGTAGAAACCCTTGCTTGCCTTGAAATACCATGTTGAATTATAAGTTGTGCATGTATATATATAGGGTTACCAAACCACATGTTTATCCACTGCTGATTTGTTTTATTTTTCATTTGCTTTAATACGGCATGTTTTTCAACCCATCATGTTAACATCCTAGCAAGTAAGACATTTTTGGTTGTGCATGAATGTTATAGACCAGGTGTTACACTGAGAGATTTGTCATCCTTTGATCATGATCTTATTGTCATCATATTATGATATAGCATGTTGTTAGTGTAGGTTAATGATTGGAGAATCGGCATTCATGGACAATTAAAAGTTTTGATCATTGCACCAAGTTTTTACAAAATCTAATTTGATCATGATTTGTTGAAGAAAACTTTGCTCTCACAATTTTGTCAATATGTGATGTGATCTGTGAAAATCTGTTTCATGACATTTTTAATTTTTGAGTTTTGTACACAAAAAACATGGACATTTAGAACTCTTTGTAGTGTTTTCATTTTGTACCTGTGACTTCAACATTAAAGTTTATGCACAAAGAAGAATTGAAAAATGTAAAAAAGTATGAGTTATAGTCCTTTATTTTTTTTATAAAACAAAATAGGATAATGCAACATGCAAAGGGTTTTCACAGATCACATTACATATAATTACCTTCCCAGAAAGAGCTGTAACTGAAGCAGCCCTTGTTTGAAATTCGCATATGAAGACCAACATTATTATGATTCAATGAGAATCCATAATATTGCTTTTTTGTTCTGATCAAATTGTAATCACAAAAATACCCAAGTGGATGATTAAGGAACGCCTGTGTGACCCTGGTCTGAGCATTTACCTGCATGCGGTTGTGTGCCATCATGTAGTTAGTTGACTTTTAGTGTTCACATACCATTTTACTATCAGCTCTAGTACTTGGATTGATGCAAGTGACCCTGGTATGTTTGAGGTTATAATGTGATGAAATAAAGTACCATCTTCATTGTTAATACTACACCAAGCACACAAACACTCTAAACAGGGTACTACACAGTGTTCGAATTTAGGAAAAATAAATGGTTGTCCCACGGACAACCAGATTACAATTTCTGGTTGTCCGTCTAAGTTTTTGGTTGTCTGTAGGCCTACAAATGTGACTTTTGGCTAGATTTATGGTTGTCTGGCGGACAACCGAATCAGTATTTTTGGTTGTCCGGCGACTTTTTTAGTTGTCCCGGGCAACCGGACAACCAAAATTTCGAACGCTGGTACTACACCTGCAATTTGATAGTCCAACTAGGCATGTGTTTCAAGATGTGGCAGGGATTTGACAATTTCCTGTCCTATAGAAGCCATTTGTTTTGAGGTGAATGTCTTTTCAATCTGTCTGTGCGACTTTTGGTTGTTGAATCAAGGAAACTGGTGATGTAGAGAAAATTGATTAACATTTCTGTGATTTGCCCTACAATGTAGCTTGATCCTTTATTTGCTACCCTGACTTGGCACAAGCTTTGTTTAGTGTAGTGATGTGCTGATAGTTTCATAGTGTAGACATGCTATTTTTAAATTCACTAGTATGTAAGATGCGCTTGTTTGAGTGACATTGTTTTTTACTTTTTTTAACTTGTGAATTTTTTCTTGGGAAATTTCACTCATATATAACAAATAGTTAGCAATATTATATACATGATATTTCATAATTTTCTTAATAATGCTTATCTTTTTGAATGGATTAAAAGTTCTGTTTAAAAAAAGTACACAATATTAGTTGCATGCACTGCACGCTCACAAATCTTTCATTAGATTTTTGAAGTAAATCAATCTGGAATCAAATTGGCATTTAGAAAGTAGCCAGTAGTTTAAAAAAAATCAGGCAACCTTCAAACATACAGTTATGGCAAATTCAGTGCTGTGTTTACAGGAATTTTTCTGACCAAATGTGATTCTTGTATGTGCTGGTAGAGCAATGAGGTTCATTATTATTATTGAATCTGGAAAGCAATTTCGTCAGAGAGAAAAACGGCAAAAGAGCACTTCACAGCTTCATGCACATGTTGCTCCTCTCTGATTTTACAAGGTGTGCATGTAAATTTTTGTCATAAATTCTGGTAAACACACACTAAGCAGCACAATTATTACTGTACATTTGCTGTGCATGCTACCATATTTTATTTGCTGTTGATCATGCATTTAATATGACTTAATGTTATTACTAACTTGCTAATGTTTTCTCTCAGTTGCATCCCATGCGAACCTGGAATGTACATAGCCAATAACACAGAGAACACCTGTACTAAATGCCCAGAGAGTAAGTATACATGCACCTGCTACTCAATGAAGGATCACAGCTAGCATATAATAATATGCTGTGTCCATGTATTGATGGACCCACCTGCTGATAGTTTGATATGTAGTATGGCAAAATTGGTACATTACCATATCCATAACCCGCCAGGGGCTTATTGGCGATGGGAAGGGAAAGAAGGAAGGAATAAAGAGAGAAAACAAAGAAAGAAGTTGTTTGCTCTGGGTGGGATTCGGACCAGAGACCCCTCGCATTTCAAGCACTGGGTCGGCGACACTTTGCCATGGGTCTTTGGCTTCGCTGTCCAGCGAAACCGTGCCTATATATCACTTAGGGCGATTGCATCATCACACCATGTGGGATGCACACATGAACAGCGCATATATCAAGTAGTATTTTGTAGTACTCAGGCGTGTTAGGGATATGGTATTAAATAAACTCGCATAAACAAGTGTGATTAAATACAATAGTACACAAGATTTATTTCGGAGGATAACATCTATGACATTTAAATATGATGTAAGTATTACATCCAAGCTATGACATAATATGCTGTGATTGAAGTGACAAACAGTAAGTAAGTTGATTGATTGCATGCAGGATTGAGCATTTAACCAGAAACTAATAAGCACTTTGTAACAAATAGACCCGATTGTTAATGTCATTTCACTGTAGGACTACGTAACATGTAGAGTTGCATAAGATGGAATAATTTGAATATCGAGCAAATAAACAACTTAAATCAGTGCTTCACTTATTAGTAAATATGACTTTCCATGTAAATATGGCAAATTACATAATGTGATCTGTAACATTCACAATAATTTTATGCGATTTGCCAAATTTAGACACTGTAATTTTAAGTCTTTGGTGGTTGTGGAGAAATATACATATGCATAAATGTAATGAATATTGTAAAGGGTTGGTAGTTTTACAGGCAAACTAGACCTTGTTACAGCTCCAATTTGGTTGTTACGTAGGTGCCTAATTTACTAGTCACAGGATCAAATCACCTATGCTAGCCTAATCACACAGCGTATATGCACACATACAAGGGCGGTTTGTTGACAACCACATACTGATATTACTACCAAACTTAATGTGAAACAAAGTATAACCATTTTGTTATATAACCTTTGAAATGAACTAACAATGTACATTTTTTACCATTCCCCAGACACGTACCTACGAGCCAATAATGCCTATGGTAGGGAGTCCTGCATATCTTGTGGACCAAATCTCTACAGCAACAAAGAGAAGACAAAATGCCATAGCACCTGTCATATACACTCTAATACTAAACACTTCCAGCTAACCAAATTAGCAGGGTATGTATCATATAAAATATTATAAAGTTAAGGCAAAATGTTACTAGCAGCTAGCAGGTCCAGTGAAAGGCTCACTGCACCATGTGGAATCTGCAAAAGGAGGCAGAGTCAAGTCTAGGTGGAAGGTGGAAGACAGATAGTAGCTGGGAGCGCTCATACATCTGTGCTAAACATGAATGTGCTGCTTTTATAACCTTCTTATTCAGACTCCTCTGCTATTTTCAAGACCCACTATTTCCACTTGCTCAAGGTCCTGTGCTCCACCTTTCACAGTTTGGACAAAAAAAGTTTATATCATCATACTCAATTTATGCAGATTTTGATCAAAAACAGCTCCTAACATGCTACTCAATCAGTTTGAAAATTAGGTTTTAGTCCCCAAGTTCCCATTTTTAGCAGAAAATCATTTCCCATAACCATTTTTTGGGGAGAAAATCAGTTCCCAAGACTGCTCTTGAAAGCATGCATGGCACATATCTTCCAAATATGAAAGTTGAAACAATAGATAAGTTCCATTGGTTAAGATTTATTAGACTACAATGGTCATAATCATGTTTTTATAATGTAAAGTTCTATTATGATACCTTTCACTTTTATCTTTCAGATACCACACTCTGCAAACAGGAGCTAGTTTCACTGCCAAGGGTAGTCGCTTCTATCACTCATTCAACTTCACTTTGTGTGGTGATGATAAAGCTGCTGCTGCATGTGTCAGCAATGTGTCCACTTACTCACAGGTATGTATTCAATGAGTTTAATGTCTTGATTGAGCACTTATTCAGTGTGTTTCTAATGGGGAACGGTTGGCGGGTAATGTGGTTTACAGTTTGTCCACTCTGAAGTACAAAGTGACAATGCGCGCGTATACAGCGTGTTAACAGTGCGTAGTGCTGCGTCTTTGCTGCAGGTATGCGTGCCTTCAAAGTCAGCACAATGTATGCGTCCGCGTCGGTACTTTGTACTTCAGAGTAGACCGACTGTAGTTTAGAGTGTTACCGGTTAATGTGCTCAGTGGAAACAGATCAGTTCAGAGTGATGCGTTGTGGACACCCAGCAACCGTGATCCACCTCATGAGGTAGACCATGTGGTGTGACACCCGGTATTTCTGTCAGTGGAAACACAACGGTTTAAATGGTTGCTGGGTGTTGAACTTCTTTTATGTACAGTTTATGTATCACATCGTGACCTTAAAAGCAGCTTTGGGGTCAGGAAAACATTTTAGTACTTTCTGTACATGCCACAACCCTTATTTTTAGCATCAGTAGAAACATGCTGGTTGTTGCCTGAATCGGATTGTGGGTTACCAGGTAATACCGGGTAAAAATAAAGAGTGCTCAGTGTAAACACGCAGATTGATAATTTGATTTGATACAGGTGATGCGATCAATCACTGGGAGTCTATACTTGGAAGATACAGCACAACAAGTGTGTCATTGCTTTTGTTTTCTGTTGTTCAAGAAGTAACTGTAAATATTCACATTTTAGAAACATATTTTATTTTCTGTAGAAGATGTAACATTGTTAGATTTGCCAAATGTTTTACAGTCCAAATATAATATGATTGACACATGGCTCATTTTACCTAATCACATGGCATGGGTTGGTGGTAATTGGGGTAAGCTAAAGTTAATTTTTTATTACTTCCGTGGTCCGGGTACGCGCTGGTGAATTGCGATCGCGTAGAAGTGACAAGGTCGCCTACTACGCGCCGCGCCGACGACCAATGGGTCAACCGGCTTGTTGTCAAGTAAGTGCGTTGAGCAGCCAATCAGTGTGATTGTTTATTTCTTCTGTGTGTACGCTCGTCTACGCTTGGCGCACAGCTTGGATCACGGAAGTAATAAAAAATTAACTTTAGATAGTAGATATCATGGGCAAATGTGGGGGGACAATCGGCCAAAATTGTCAAAAAGTGGCTGAAAAGAACAAAAAATGGGTCATTTTGCCAAAATTTTGCCCTGTTCCCCCGGGATTGACGCACATGGTCACGTGTAAAAGTTTTCAGTGACTTGATAGCCAGCCTGATCTGTTATTACCGATACCTGCACAAAACTGGGAATTCTCATTCTCTAGATCAAGATGATGATATTAGTAAACATTTTGGCTGGTATTGTTAATGATATTTAAGGGTTTATATGCACTTGTGTATTAAAGGGTTTATGTATTGTACACTCATGTGTATGCACAGAATTTTACACACCTAACACAACAACAGAAAATATCCAACTGTACACATTTGATTCTATTATTGTAGGTGCACTATTATCCTAACTAAATATTTTAAAATGCTATTTAAATTTTGTCAGGATACACCTGATGTCATAGAGGCAAGTATTTCTTTTAACAATGCACAATAGTATTATTATCTATATATTTTTCTTTTTTTCAAGCCATTTCAGAGTGCTTTTATTCGTTGCATACTTCACAGTTAGTGAAGTTATGATCATTCCAAAAGAAATTCATTGCTATATTTATACATACTGATATAAAATTGGATCGATTGAGCCCATATATTGGTCGAGCTATGAGTTAAATAAATATATTTAAAAAAAAAAAATTGCGCGTAAAGCATCCAATTTTATCATTATTATGTTTTGGATCCAATATTTTTCGCACACTTGGATTCATCAAAACATAATAATGCATAAATATGCACATTTGTCAAAGACATCTAGGCTGTTATTACATTTACTCATCGCATACATGCAACCAAAGACAGTACATCCATACTGCCAGGCAAAATCAACCAAGCCCACATACCATATGCATACCAGACACCATTTCATACAGATGCGGAATACATTGCAAGTGGCTAAACACATAACAAATCCTGATCCAACACAGTTGTAGAGAATTTGGATGGCTTGCCTTTGCCTTTAGAGTTTCAATATTAAGTTATGAAGTATTAAGCAGTTTCAGTATTATGATCAGCAAATGTGATCTGAAACATATTTGATATGGTACTGTCTGCATATCTACCATGAAAAAGATATAATTGATTGAGTTGCTACTCTCCCATACTTTGTTCAACTCATAATTGGGAAATTTCTTGAGGTTTTGTTAATGTGCACACCAGTTGAGTCCCAACTTAAACCCACATTAATTCTCAAATATTGGGTTATTCCAGTTGAAATCCATCAGACATGACCTTATCTTCCACACAGAGTGTGAATATCAAATGGGGCTACCTGAATGGGTGACTCCATTTAAAATCTACACCCCCTGTGTGGGAGATTAAGGTTGTGTCCTCCATAGGGGGTGTATATATTTTAACTGGAATAGCTCAATGCACCGCAGTTACACAATGCGCAAATTAAAGCACGTGTCATGTATGTGCTGCACGTAGTTGCATGTACACCATTCTATATCAATCCATGATATTATAAGGCTCGCCTATTGCAAGATGAACAAAGTGTAAGTACCTCTGTTTGACTTGAGGTCCATTTTACATTTTAGAAATTGCAATTAATTTTTTGCTCTATAAGGTTGATTGGTGTTGGGTTTATATTCCTTATTTGGAAATCAGCTTACTGTAGATCAGTAGATAATTCCTGGTGATTTAAAAATATTTAAATTGTGCTTATGAAAGATGAGATTATTTTTGTTTTATATCTTGTAATTAGCAAATCCAGGTGCAGGGACCTTAGATTTAGATATTTTTGTTTGTTTGTTCTTGAAACTTGATATGTTTAATATTTATCTTTATTTGTGTATGCAGATCAAACCCAAGGGGTGCTTTACGTTGTTAAAAAGGGATTATATAAGGCCAAAAAAAAAAAATTGCTTAGTTGCCCTTCCAAGACAAAAAATTGGAGGGTCGGTTTCTTCTGAAAAAAAAACCTGACCCAAGATTTCCAATTTTGGGGTTGGTCTCTGAGGGCAACAAAACAAATTTTTGGCCTAATTATAGGCCAAACATCAATATTATGTCAAAATAATATAATTGTATGTTAAATATTATGTGTTACTTTTAATGTTAGTTTTGACTTAATTGACAATTAGTCCCGGTCTCAATTTATCCAAATATACATAACTATTTCACATTAAAGTCCAATTTGTTATGGAGCATATCAGTTTTCCAATGTTGAAAAATATAATCAAAAAGTGGCTATTTTGAAATGTAAAAACTTGCTAGAAGGTTTAAAGTATAAGTTTGACTGGTGGGTCCAAAATGATACCAAGTTTAGTCAAATACACACATTTTTTGGTATTTCAAAATTTTGGGTTAATGTGTGCTTTTTTTGGACTAAAAAAGGACTTAAGAATTGACATGATTTCTCATTCTGAATCCATTCAGTGTGAATTATGTGTTACAAAGCGTGACAATTGCAGATTTCATAGCTTTATATAGTCATTTTATCAATTTTGGGTCATTTTCACCCATATTTGGTCATATTTTGTAATGCTCAATGATGATAAAGTGGCATTATTTAGCTGGATTATTTGTCAGTATCTGCCAGAGAATCATAAACAGCAAATAATTTGCAACTATACTCATTCCATGTTCACCTCCAATATACCACGACTAATTAATCATAGTGATAGATTTGAAATAATACTGTTTTTTATTTTGATTATATATCAAAGAATGCTCACAATCGCAGAAAGGTAATAGTAACACATTTTTTTGTGCATGGGATCTAAAAATCAGTTGGGTAATTTCCGGGAAAGAATTTGTGGCAAATTTTCATTCTGAGAATTACTGGTTTTCTTTGGTAGTATTGGGATTATTCTATAACTAAAGAAAGACAATTTTGTCAACTATGGGGATATTGTTCTCTACGTACATATTTGAGTGTCAGTGATATAGTCACTGACCACAGATGAAATTATTCTGGTGGTGGGAGATTTGTGCCAATCAGAGTTTGATGTGTGTGTTAAGATACTGCTGCTGATGTTGAGTAATGGTGGTGGTGGTGATTATAGTGGTGGTTATTGTGATGATGATGTTCAATGATGGTGGTGACAATATCAGTAGTGCCAATGATACAATAGTGAGGACAATGGTGGTGATGATGATTTTCAATGATGGTGTTAACAGTGGCAATAGTGATGATGATGTTCAATGATAATGATGGTGGATATTGATGACGACAGTAAGAATGACACCAGGAATGTTGACAACATTTCACACTTTGATTCAAAGAAGTTCTATACTTCATCACCTTCATCACCACCACATAGACAAAATGTGCTCATATATTATGTAAAACAAGATTCAGCATGTTGGTTGAGGATTTCATTTTATAAGTGAAAATATAATGTCTTTGTCATAGATTGGTTAAGGGATAGGTAGTGTTTTGTATTACATCATGCTAGGAATTGTTGTGTGTTTCGTATTTAAAAAAAATTTTAACTTTGGAAAAAATAATGGTTTTGGTTATGATAAGAATTAGTATTATTATAGTTATACGTGGTAGCTCATGCATTGCATGATTCATGATAGCACTGCTATAATGACAGTTGTAAACAAAATGAGCTTTTCTGAAATAATTAATATTTAAAAGTAGGAATGTGCTTTCGAAGTATTAGCTTCATTCAATCAATTACAAATATGATCCAAGTACCAGATTTAAATCTCTTTTAAGGGGGTACTACACCCCTGCCCAATTTTGTGCCTATTTTTGCATTTTTCTCAAAAATTATAGGGCATTGGTGTCAAGTAAGATATGCATATTATAGGGGCAAGGACTACAACTACTGCACTGAAAATTTTATTTCATGACAGACAACAATTGTGGAGTTACAGTCAAAAATGAGGGAAAACCAATATTTGATCAATAAATCAATAACTACTTGCCTTGAGTTGCCTAATTTTCAGTGCAGTAGTTGTAGTCTTTGCCCCTATAATATACATATCTTACTGTCACCAATGCGCTATAATTTTTGAGAAAAATGCAAAAATAGGCACAAAATTGGCCAGGGGTGTAGTACCCCCTTAATGACATCACACACCTGTAACACACAGTCAAGGAAAATTGTTTAAATAAATTGCACGTTTGCCATGCACTGCTTTCCTCTTATATGAAAGTGATTGACTGGCACTCATTCATTACACATTTTTTGTTTAGTATAATAATCACAATGCATATTTTAATGAAGGGCATGACATAATTTGGCAAAATAGTATCAATCTTTTTCATACACTGTATCTCAATCAATCAATCAATCAATCAATCTCAATCAATCAATCAATCAATCAATCAATCAATCAATCAATCAATCAATCAATCAGTTATATTTATGTCTACACACCAAATTCATTTCGAGATGTTCAACGGCGCTCATTAGCTCAAAAAACTACTGCTGATAAGCATCCTGAAATAAGTGGTTCTTCAGGAGCTTCTTAAACTTGACAGTGTTGTGCATGTGTTGATATCCTAGCGTGTATGTTCTCCATTTTGAATATGTTGATATTTGTTTCCATACAGGATGCTGATGATTATTCTCCACCAGTGAAGAGTCTTGTTTGCCAGTCAACATTGATTCCATCTCCAAATGGTCCGAGTGAAACCATCTCTGCACAACCTATGAGGTAATACAACTTTTTCTGTGTGGTTTCAGCAGTTGTAGATGTTAATAGGTTGAGGGGTTATTGTTGGAATGGATAAATTGATGTGAACTCTGTTATGAAAATATGTTCAGAATTGTTCAGTTTATTGACAAATCAAGTCATAAAAAATCACCTTTTTGTGTAAATTCAAATAAAATGACCATTGTAAAAGTGAAATTCAACACTGCTGTTAATAGAACTAATAATAAATCAAAAGATGCAGCATGGAGAGTGAAGGGGCTTTTTTGCGCCGCTGATTAGGATCATGTTACAGTTATTGTGTTGCAACATTAAAAGAGTATGTCTGTAAAATGTCATTGGTATACTAAATTGTGAGTGATGACATTTAGTTTGTAGCATGATTGTGTCATAATTAAAGCAAAAAATCACTGTGTGACCCAAATTTCATCAATAAACCCTGATTATATGTATTGCATACAGTCAAGAGTGTACCCGCATTTTGTGTCGTTGTAACATGATTACTCAAATTACGACATGATGATGACTTTTCAACTGTGATACCGTCATTATTCATTTATTACAATTACATGCTATACATGATATACAACACAGTGGCACAAAAATACCTGTGTGACTTTGTCCGAATTGGCTTGTAGGCTTTTAAAATCAAAATGGTAGCTTGTTTGATAATTCAACCATTTGTTTGACTTACCCTGTAAGTTATTGTTTCCATTTTGTATAGCCTTGGAGACACATTACTAGGAATCACTACAGATAAAAGCCTGGGTAATCTGAATGCTACTATATTCAAACCTGATGTAGAGGATGTACCAGACCTACACTTCTACTTTCATTCAGGAAGGTGAGTGTGGTTGTATAATGGGCTATGCAAGTTGAAATCCACACACCCCTATGGAAGGCTTGACCTTAATCTCCCACACAGGGGTGTAGATTTCAAATGGAGTCACCCATTCAGGTAACTCCATTTGAAATTCATACTCCCAGTGTGGGAGATTTAGGTCATGTCTTCCATAGGGGTTGTATGGATTTCAACTGGAATAGCACAATGAATTATATATATAAAGAGAAGGTAGAGGTAGTATGGCACTCATGGAGAGGGGGGGTAATGTATCTGCAGGTTAGTTTGTGACATGCCTGGCATGTATGGTCTTGATGCATGCAGTTTCTGTGCATAATGCCATTTAGTGGATATTGTGTGTAATGTGCAGGCGTTTATAATGCTCATGCTCTAGGGTGTTCTTTAATCTGTCCCGAACATGATCTTGTGTGTGATAATCTAATGTAGCCTTGTATGGGTCCATGTTGTGTTCTTTTCTTTGCTTTCTTTATAGTTGTTTGCTTGAATTGTAACCTTCTTCCTCTTGAAGAATTAATTGAAAGGGAGAGGTAGGGGGATAATTAAGCTCTATGAAATTCTGTAGCAGTCAAGCAGTAATCTCTCTGTGTAATTGCAGAATATACCCCATTCCCCAACGGAAACCCTATCACTAACCTTTACTTTAACACTGAAAGGACTTTTAGGTGCTGGGAAAGGAGAGGAAGTTTTAAAGGAAAAAGATGAACAAAGAAGTTGTTTGTTTCCCTCAGAATTCAAATCCAAGATCCTCGGGTGCCAAGCACGTCATCAGTGACTGGTAGCCATGTGTGATTATGCGTATATTTGACTTGGGTTAATTGCGTAATCGCATCACTGGGATGCATGCATGCACAATGGTTTTGTTTTGTAAGCTTTACAGTGTTATGGTTAACCTGAAGGTGGGGGAGTTTAGATTCTGCAACTATGCTGGTATCCCTTATTGTTAAACATGCAAGCTGTTTTTTCTTTTGAGTGTAGAATGCTTAAAAAATTGTATTGATTACTGACAAGTCCACTGGATAAAGTCTTACAAAGATACTTTTGATTGACATTGTTTAAAACAAATCAAACACATTTGTTGAAGTTTAAGCATGTTTTTCTCTATCCATCTATCCATCCAGTGTCACTCAAGCTTGCCCCAAGGGACGTTCAACTGTCATCTACCTCCGCTGTGACCCAGGTGAGAAAGGTAATGGTACCTTTAAGCTTCCCGAGTCCTGCCCGGCAGGCACCTGTGATGGTTGCACCTTCCATATCCTATGGAGAACTCAATATGGCTGTGCAGTATGTACACCTAATGACTACACAGAAATCAAGGAACAGTGTAACAAAAATGGCAAACAGAAGATACACTATGTGTGGAAGACTCCAAAGTAAGTTGAAACAAATCTTTTTTCATTGATGACTGTTATTGAAGCTGAAATTATGTCACAACACTTGTTTGGCTTGTAAATCCCAATATTATAGAAATACGTTCAAATATGAAACATTTTCACCCAGCTATTCAACTTTTTGTGATATTGATTTGTTTGTTTTTTGATTATAGAAAAACAAGATTCAATTCAATTAAGTTCAGTTCAATTCAATTCAATTCAATTTAGTTCAGTTCAGTTCAGTTCAGTTCAGTTCAGTTCAGTTCAGTTCAGTTCAATTCAATTCAATTCAAAGCCATATCAATACAATATTGAATTAGCATATATTTTCATCAATGTAGATTTTTCTTGCCTTATCACAATGCTCCATTTAGAGGTTAATAACTGCAAGATCGGTTATTTGGAGGCATTGTGAAAAATCTAAACATTTTGCCTTTGGAACCGAGGAATATCCCGAGGCCCCGAGGGATATTCCGAGGTCCAAAGCAAAATGTTTAGATTTTTTACAATGCCCGACATATTACCGATGCAAAGTTATTAACCTCATTCATAACCGTCTACTTTAATCTCTTCACCTTACAAAATTACACAAAATTTTGCTCAAAAGTTTATAAAAATAGATGATTTTTACATCTTCCCTTGCCAAAAATCGATCAGGCTAAAACAGAACGACCAATAATAAAAGTACGTATAACAATCTGTGCAAATATGGTAGCGCGCAATCCAAATACGGCAGCCAGCCTGCAAGAGTTTGTTGGACGCACAATACCGCATGCAGACGCAGAAGTCAATTGTGTGCGACATTGGAACAATTACGCATTTTGCGGTCAATTGTGAGATATTAATGACCTCGATTTGCGTTCGCGCTTTCGCAAATAATAAAATATGATTGGATCGCACGCATCACGTTTATTAATGAGGTTATGAATTAATTTTAATGTCTTGTAACAACAATTAACATTTTCTTTAATTTGCTCCTTTTTCTTCCTCAGGATGTGCATGTTTGGGGAAAAACTGCCAAAAGAAACCATTGGTCGATGCCCGGTGATACCATGGTGGGCACAGATCCCTATGTATGCCCAGATAGCCATAGCTGTATTTGTAGGATGTGTAGGACTTATGATTGCTATGGTTGTATATTTCTGGAAGAGAAACAGAAAGTAAGTTGACTATTTAAAATAAAAAAAGTTTTAAAATTACCTGCTTTGGGAGAGCTTTGATACTCTGAGAAGATAATGAGTTTAGGTGGCCTGCAAGGTTTTACTCATATATAGGGCGTCTTGCTAGTAATTGGAACTTGTATGGAGTTAGAGTTAATCAAAGTAATGAAATCATTTGCCTGATCCCTCTGGCTGGAAAAGAAAATGACTGGCACTTAGTCTATGATATCCAGGAATAACCTAATTTACATGCAAATCATAGCAGTGTTTCTGTACAGAAAACAGAAGAAATAGGCTGCTTAAAATCATTAAAAATTACTTGATCTCTCCCATCTGTGGTACACTTGCAGTATTTAACATTACTTATCCTGACCAATCTAAATTTAGCCCATGTTACGCACATTTCTGCTCATTTTAAAGTTTAATTTAAGGGCTGGGGTATGAACGTTTGGACAGTATTTATTTTGGGACATCAGCTCAGAGCACATCAGACATATCGATTGCATTCTGAATACGAAGAATGTCATTCTGATATCAAATAATTTTGATTTTTTGAAATTCGCAATTTAATACACATTTTATTGCAAATCATTAAAAATTGATATTTTTGATATTTAACAGTACTTGAAGTAAACTTTAGAAATCTGATGATTTATACTTAAAGTGTATGTAGGTGGGATGAAAAGTCGACGATCAATTGAAAATTTTGACTTTTCAGATTGAAGATATGGATTTTTTTCCCAAAACACCAAAAAAAATTAGGTCTTTTTGGGAAAAAATCCATATCTTCAATATGAAAGGTCAAAATTTCAATTGACGGTCGGCTTTTCCTCCCTGCTGCATACACTTTAAGAATATAACATTAGATTTATATAATTTACTTCGAGGACTGTTATATATCAAAATTTGAAAAATATCAAATTTTTATAATTTGTCATAAAATTTGTATTATATTGTGATTTTCAAAAATGAAAATTATTTGATATCAGAAAGACATGCTTCAGATTCAGAATGCAATTCGATAGGTCTGAGGTGCTCTCATGTCCCACAAAAATACTGTCGAAAAACGCAATAAACGCTCATTTTAGATCCCTTAATGATGTAATGTTTTTTACCCTGGGAATTGAAATTAAGGGCGCAGAACCATATTTGGTGATGTGAAATCATATATGTCAACCTGTGTCTCTTATTATCCTGTTTCTTACAGACTTGAGTACAAATACCAGAAACTGGTGGCTGGGGCAAGTGGTGAACTACCAGCAGCAGAAACATGTGCAATTACTGAAGGTGAAGAAGAAGATGATGTTATATTTGAAGATGGCAAAAAGAAAGGAATGTCCCTATTCAGCAAATTCAAGAGCAAGCCTATTGATATGGATATGGTATGTAGACACAAGTTTAGAACATAAAGAACATATTATTAATTACGGTTGCTTTGTCATGTGCCAAGTTGAATGATGAATCAGAGTATGTTTCACAGCAATCCATATTCAAATAATGAACATTGATGTGGACACGTGTGCTTGATCATCATACATCATAGGCATTTTAAAGGTGAATAAATTGTTTCACTTGTTAGGAATGAAATTGTACAAAATAATGCATGCGTACTGAGATGTTGATGCGTCTAATGCACAAGCCCCGCAAGGGGAGGTATATTTTCTTGAGCAACAAGTGATACACATTTATTAACCTATTTCATACACAAGAAACATATTCCATGATTTTTGGGTGGGGAGCATCAACTATGATTGGGGCAGCGGCTCTGAGGGGAGGGGCACAAGCCATTTTACAGCAATGTTCCTATCGGGGGGCATGTGCCCCTATGACCCTACGCACTAATTTTTGCTATTTTCATAACAAAATTGTCTCTAAAAATGTTGGAAAATAAAAGCAAATATAAATGCATCAACCCGCAAGAAATTTGAACGCATTCGGAAGCGCTGTGTACGTAGTACGTGGAGTGCACACCTGTGCATTTTGCACAATTAATACATGGTTCCCATTTTTCTAACATTTGCGCTGATTGGTCCTCACTATCTAAGAGTGTATGAAGTAATATTAGTTAAGCTGTTGGATAATTGATGCTACCAAAGGTGTGCTTGATCATAGGCAACATCACATCATGATAATTAATTTCCTGATATTCTCTTGGTCGGGCTGACATCACAAAGGGGAAATAGCCTTGTAAAACCTGTGTGCGCATGTGCAGTTCCCCTTTCTCGAGCTGGTTGCTATGCGCACGCTTGTGCAAAGGGGACGAAGGGGACAATGTTCCTGGATGTCTGACCGAGTGAATGAAAGAGGAATAGTAGGACTTTAAAGAAGGGAATGTTAATATATCACATTCAATGACTTGTCAGTGATGCAGATTTCTTTGTAATTATCATTCTAACTAAGCACTTGATATTTTTGTCAATAACTTTAACCTAACAGCAACCATTAACTATGGAGACCAAGCCTTTGAATTTGTATTCCTGAATCTAACCACTGCAATTTGTAGCTGTTATCTAGCAAAACACAGGCAGGGAATCAGAACTTTACTTTTTTTTATGTCTTTTGCTTGTTCATCATTGTTTTATGTCATTTTCATTTGGGTACCTTCTGATTCATGCGTAATCATAATTCTCAATAAATACATAGTTTTCAATGGCAAAATAGCTAATTTCAAGCATGATATTCTCATCTGATACATGGAGCTCTCACAGTTAAAAGACATTTATAAATTAAGAGTAGAAGGTTGAATTGAATCCTCAAATGACCACAATTTCAAAATATTAAGGGGAATGAGTCACATGTCGACCTTGGTCGAAAATGAGTTTTACATTTGTTTCTAAAGAGGACATTTAGAGCTATCAGAAACTGAAAACCCCATGTTGATACGGGCTTGTCTTTGCGATTTTACGAAATTTATCAATCGCTGAAAACAATATAAAACAAAAGAATTTTAACACTTTCTTTCCCAATATCTCAATATCAATATTAGCGACATCCGACTCATTTCACTTGATCGTGTCACATATGATGACCTGATATTTTCTTTGTTTTAAACCACTGAAGTGTAAAGACCACAATTTTACAGTGTACCCTCCTCTTTTGTGACTAGATGGGAGCGCACTGGCCGGGTGGGAAAATTGATGTGCAGTGGATGAATTTGGGGAAACTTTTCATCAAAACTGTAAAACAGTGGTAGAAAACATGCCGTTTCTGCTTGTTACTCTATAATTTGCACAGATAGGCTATATTCTTGCACCACCATGTACCATTACTTGAAGGTCAGAATGGGCTATTTCAAATTGGATAAACTGAGTGACTCCATTTAAAATGTACACCCCCTCTGTGGGAGAATAAGGTCATGCCTTCCATAGGGGAATGATTTCAACTAGAATAGATTATTATGAAGATTGATGCTAAATCAGAAGGTTCACCCATGGCCATGTCTATGCAATGTGCATGATTGGAAATTTTGTTTAAAATCATACATAGGGACTGCATGCTGGCAATTTATGCTTTTAGTTTTGTACATTAAAGCCATAATATACAATTTCTGTCAAATTTGTATGTAGTTATTCTTTACCAAAAATTTTTAAAATAATATTGGTAATAACTTTCAGGAAGATTTTTTTTATCCATTTTTGGCCAAAATAATGAGGTAAAAATATAAACCATGGATAATTATGATAATAATACAAAAATCTATTCCTTGGATAAAAAGATTTTCGTACAAACACAAATCTGGCTTATTCCAATTATGTGCATAAGTTGTGACATGTGTGAACATTACAAATGTGCCAAAATATCAGGTTTAAATCAACAACAAAAAAAACTCAATGGTAATAAAGGATTTTATGGCTTTAATGTAAAGTGTCAGAAGCACCTGCATACTTCATTTGACATTCACTCACATATTCTTGTTTATTTTGCATGTTTGATTTACAGCTTTAATTTACAGCACTATCAGTTCAGTATATCTGACTTCTGGAGACTACTTTGATGAGCTGCTTTTCATTTTGTTTAACATTCATGTTTTAATGTTCTTCATTGATATCTTTCTTGCTTTTGTGAATTAAAAAAAATTATTTCATGACTACATTTCATATTTTAAGTTATATAATTCACTGAATCCTGTGCACATTCTGTTGGTATTTTATTTTTGTAATGTGTTGCAACTCCTACACTAAATGTAAATTGCATGCAAGTTTTTACTTTGGTTGACCTGAAGTTCGGTAGTACAGCAATTTTTTTTGCGGTACCACCAGAAGTGTGCTGACAAATGTATGCTCTTAGCGATTAACTTTATGCACGCAATTCGATACTTTACCAAACACACACCTATGTCACAACCGAACTTGAGCTAAACTAAAGTTTAGATAATAAATAAGAGTATATTATAACAATATCTTGTCTGTTCTTCTTTGTTAACAGGATAAAAATGGCCTTCTATTAAGTGACGACGACGAATTCCAAGAAACTATTGAACTCAGTCCAACACATAAACAACCACTGACAAACATATGAGGGAAATATCATCAACTTGATAATATATCACTTTAGTGTAACTAGTGCTGTACCTTCACGTTTTGGATACTAGCCATCAACGCAGTTAATGTTAAAGTAAATGACCTAACGACAAACTTTATTTTCATAAATGTAACTAGTACTGGCTGTATCCTAACTTCTTGGACATCATTCTGGTGGGAAATTAACTTTGTAAAGTAAACATGCCAACAATAAATATTATAACCTTAACATAAGGATTACCCACAACTTTTGGAATTTTACCCACCCACCCGGTAGCTATCTTCCCCATCACTTTTGTGTGGTCAGGTGGTTAAGGTACAGACATGAGGTAACCATATGTGATGTGGTCAAGCAGAGTGAGTCAGATATCAAGAAAGCTGGTCTTGAGATATGACCTAAAGTAATGTGCAATTTCTATTTTTATTTTATTGGCTTTAAGTAGCATGAATTTGGTTATATCTCATGATCAACATTTCCTTATATCTCATGATCAACATTTCCTTGTAGGTGCAGCATTTTAGTGTCTTTAAATGGACACAAAATTGGTTATAAATCAAGTTTCTATGTTAAACTCAATTTGCTTAATGGTATCACATATGGAGCACAATTATAATGTAGGTGAAGGACAAAACAGATACTACACCTACAAATGAGGTGCTATTATTGCTCGTTTTTGCACTTGCACTTGAAGAAAAATATATATTAAAGTGTAAGATTAGAAACTATAATCTTTTCCTGTAAACTTACGACGAGAGTGTATTTTAAACACACATTGCATATTTACTGTGTTGAAATGCACTGGTTTCTTATTGGCTGTTGGGGCCTTCTGCTGTTGCAAAGTGGAAATTTATGAAAGAACTTCGCGTTGTATGCATTTCCAGCTCCGACTTTGCTACATCGCGATAGTATGCGCTCATCAAAAGCTTACAGCAAAATATTATTGTCTTAATATTTTGGTGGGTGATGCAGCAAATGCACACAAAACATACTAAAAAAGACATGGTCCTGGTAAACCTATTTAGGAGTTCAGCTTGTTCATAATTGCATTTGAGTATGCTACCAGATCAGGCATTTGAATTTAAAATAACATATCCTGTCTCCTGGCATTTCTATAAAACTAAATTTCCATTATATTTCATGACATTTTGATTTATAGTAAATTAGTAAACACCATTCCATAGGGATATTAAAAAGTATGGGGTTAAATTGTGGGCAAGTATTGAGTTTTATTGAGTTACAAACACTGTAGTAATGTGCTCTGCTTAGTAAACACAAACTAAGTATCATGTAGAATACAAGTTGTTCAAATTTTTCTGAACAACTGTAAAACTGGGCTTTCTTTGTTGTTATAATCCATGATATGAATGTTGGTTTCCTTGATGCCCATACACGGAATCACAATAAATCATACTGATATAATGTGGTATGTTTGTTGGTGATACAAAGGAGATGTTTTAAAATAAATTGGCCTCAAAAAGAAACTTATAATTTTTCACAAGGTCATATCTTAAAATCCTCTCCATAAAAATGAACAAAAATTGCACACAGGATTATTTCAATACTTACTTAAACACATGTCAGTAACCAAGCAGTTTTCAACTGACACAACAGCAAAATGCACTGACATGGAACACCTTTCTGGACCAAAATTCACATCCTAACAGATTTCTTTTGTTGGGTTCCAATTATTCGCCTGTGAATGTGGTCCCGGAAGCTGTTCCGTGTCAGTGCATTTTACTGTTGTGTCAGTTGGACAACTGCTTGGTTACTGACATGTGTTTAGAGTAGAGTATTGAAGTTATCCTGTGTGTAATTTGTGTTCATGTACATTATAAGTTTATTTTTGAGGCCAGTTTATATCTTTAACAAAGTTCAAACTTTAGGATGACCTCATATGATATAGTCTGTATATCTACCTCGAGTCACCGGTATTAGCTTCAGCATGTGCTGCGTTGGCTTAGCGGGTTTCTTGTGTGTACATATGCGGCACGTAGATCGCACACGTAAAAGTATGTACACGTACCAAGTAATGCTAAGCTAACGCATAGCACGCTGAACTTCAAAGCTAGTGCCGGTGACTTGAGGTAGCTATACAGACTATAGGTTGCATATCAAAAGGATAATGCAATGTGAATAATAGTATGAAAAAGATTGTCTCATAGTGGTGCTATATATACATATGGTTCAAATATTTATGAAATGGGATAGTAAGTATACCACCAGGTTTGATCATGTGTTTCCCTATCATATTGTGATAGTGAAAAAAAAACATGAGTGGGTTGTTATGTAGTTATATACTGCAGCAAACAATGCGGGTAAAAAAGAATATGAAGTTCATTTCTCTTTTAAATCACATTATATTATAGAGATGTTCAGGGCCGTTCCTAGGGATTTTGCCGCCCTAGGCAAAACCTCTCCATGCCGCCCCACCAAAGCATATCAAAAAAGTGGGTTACCCCCTTGAAATCTCATCAGTTTTGACCTATTTGTTTTCCTTTTATCCGCCCTCATTTTTTCTTCCTTTTCTTCCTCCATTCCTGTTTTTTTTTTTTTCTCCCTTTTTTTCGCCCCTCTGCGTTTTCCGCTCCTAGGCGACCGCCTTACCTGGCCTAATGGTCGGAACGGCCCTGGAGATGTTAAAATACATAGTGAGCTATAAATTTGATATTAATGAAAGTGGTAACATCTTGCTTATTTTCATGCCAATTTTTTTAAAAGTTAATAGGTGAAAAAGTAGGAGAAGCTACAGTCCTGCATGGAATATTTCATGGGTTTTTTAGATGTTTTGCTGTCACTATACCCCACACTATTAAATAGTGACTATTTATACATTGCAAAATTTACATGGGAAATTTAATCTTCTATAATTCTACAAAGTCATTTGCTGGGATTCTTCAGCAGTCCTGTACATAGATAATATAAAGTCCATAATATATTACCAAGTACAGTTCATGGGGAAGCCATTTGGGTAGTACCCATTTTCAGCTACACACAAACAAATTGTATTGGGTGATTCAGAGTTTCATATACAATGCACAAAACAATATTTTTTAAATTTTATCATCAGTTTTTAAAAAGTTATCGAGAGCATTTTCTGTGAAAAAGTTTCATATCAGCAAAAAATACAAATTTCCATACTGGCACCAACTCGGTGCTGCAATTGGCAGCGCCCATGTGTTTGTAAGTGAATTTTACATTATCGACTTTATATTATTTATATACAGGACTGTTCAGTTATAAGTAATTATAGAGTAGACATAGCTTGAATCTCCTGAAGTACTCCCTTTAGCCAACATTGAATTTTGGGAATAAAGATTTCAATAACCCCTTGCCATTCTAGCCTTTTCACTGAAGCTTGAAGATTCCCCTGCCCACCACTTTCAGCATTCACATACTTTGAAGCCATTTCATATAGCTGTATACCAGTGAGGGTCAAAGTAGCATTAGTGTATCTAGTATTTCAGAAAGTACTTTTTGAGATTAAATGTAGCGTTTGTATTGATATCATCTCATCACTGCGGCCTTAATATGTATCATACAAATTTGATAATTTTGTTTTCTTTTGTGTCACATGTATATAAGATTTTCATGTATGTATTCATGTTTTGGGCTGATTTTGGTGTATTGTAGGTGGGAAATCATTGTTGTATTGGGTTTTAGAATCTGAACAAACTGGACAAATTGGAAGTATTCATAAAGAACATTTGTGTCTCATTTCCATATATTTTAGTATTTATGTTATTCAAGTCACCAGTATGTACCATTTTGTAACCATATTTAAAAGTATTGAAGTGGTACTCAAATTTTATGAACAACTCGATGGCGTGACAGTATACCGAGGTTATATTAATTGTATTCAAACATGGGGCTTCTTGCAACTGCCAAAGGGTTTTAGGTTCCTACAAAGCAACATAATTAGACAATGATTGTTATAAATAAGTGGAATACTAGTGTTGTGCTAGAAGAAATGGGGAGTTCCTATGCATTTTGTACAAATATTACTGTATTGTGTTTTCTTTTTTGTGTCATGTTTATGTGTATTTATTTCATGATATTTGAATAACTGAGGGAAGAGTTTACTGGAACTAGTTTGGTGATATACCATAGAAATCCATCTACAAGCATATGTGACTTGATCAAGGGGAATGAGTCAAATGTCGGCCCTGGTCAAAATGAGTTTTACACATGTTTCTAAAGAGGACATTTAGAGCTTTCAGAAACTGAAAACCCATGTTGATACGACTTTTCTTTCTGAAGTTACGCCAATTTATCAATCGCTGAAAACAATATAAAACAAAAGAATTTTAACACTTTCTTTGCCAATATCTCAAAATCAATGTTAGCGACATCTGACTCATTTCCCTTGATCGTGTCACATATATGCTTGTAGATAGGCATTCTACATCATCAGTCTTGCCAGTAATATTACAAGATCATTTTGTGCTCTATCCACTTGGAATGGAAGTTCATGGTAAAAGTAAGTGGATATGTCAGTGGTCTATGTATACATTGGGTTATTCCAGCTGAAATCCATACACCCATTATAGAAGACATGCCCTTGCACACAGGGAGTGTGAATTGCAAATGGGGTTACCTGAATGGGTGATTCCATTTGAAATATACACCCCCTGTGCGGAAGATTAAGGTGATGTTTTCCCATAGAGGATGTATGAATTTCTACTTCTGCTGGAAGATGACTACAGTGTATTTTTTAGAGGTCCTGCATATACACCAGGCACAAAAAGAAACTTGTCAGTTATATTCATCCTTGCTGTTCAATAACTTGATAATTTTGGATTATTCTGAAATATGCATTTTGTTAATTGGACTTTGCTTTCTCATTTGACACCCTGTTCGTGAAAAACGACCAAGATATGTGCCTCCAAAGCCTCAAACCCCAAAATCAAAAGTTGCATTTTCAACGATTTTCAATGGGAACGCATCGTTGTATTGCACACAAGCACCACGGCCAATCAGCACACAGTGTAACAGGCACAATTGAATCGTTAAAATTGCAACTTTTCATTTTGGGGTTTGAGAGTTTGGAGGCGCATATCTTGGTCAATTCTTGCTCAATGTTCACGAACAGGGTGTCAAATGAGAAGGAAATGTCCAATTAACAAAATGTATATTTCAGAATAATCCAAAATTATTAAGTTATTGAACAGCAAGGATGAATATAACTGACGAGTTTCTTTTTGTGCCTGGTGTATATATAATTTCTTTAGCAATGAATGCCAATACTGAGCATCATATCAATTCTGTGATTATGGGACATATTAAGTAGTCTAGCTTAATACCAGAAATGTTTAATTGTAACATGTGAATTGGGGTGAACAATTTCATTCACTACTTCACTCAGAAAGCAGTACTCAATAAGCCAAATCGCTATTGTAACTTCCGGTTTTTTTAGGGCACTTTGCCCTTTGACCTATCTGGAAAATTCCGAAAAATTCGGGTTTTGTGCGTACAAAATATAATTTAAAACGTGTTATTAGAATAAAAACAAACTTAAAAAACATTATTATTAAATGAATTAATTATTTAAATATTTTTAATGATAACATTATGACAATAATAAATAAATTATTAATAATTACAGCAATTTTCCCGATAGGTCAAAGGACAAAGTGTCCTAAAACTGCAAAAACTGTCCCACAATGCATTGCAAACTTCCAATGCCGATTGGGCTTATTAAATTATCTTGTTGTACTATTATTGCAAAGACTGCAATATTTGAACGGGACAGAAACAATCTCATAGCCAAAGATGGTATGATGATGTATCAATACTATGTACAGTACCATACAAAATAGTACTGACAAATAATATATAGCTGTGGAATATTTTGTATAAATTTGAAAAATGGATTTATTTTAAATTAAATGTTATAGAATGATAGAAAAACAGTATGCATGTTATTTGTTGATAGCTGATATACAACTATAGAATTGGGGAACAAATCAAAAAGTCTGAAGTCTGTTAGTTATTACTAGGTTCTTTATTGTCCCTTCACTTCTGTAACAATTATCATACTAAAAGTGGGTAAAAATAACATTGATGTGTTCAAGATAAATAGTTTGCACGTTTTTGAAGAGTACAATTGGCAAAACATAGTTTGCATATTTCGTATAATTTATGAGAAAAATAAAGTTGACTTCTTCCTCTTCCCTCTCAACCGAAACATGGATCTTTTGGTTTGTTCCCTTACATATAGAGGATATAATGATCAGTTATCTTCCATTGTTTCTTTCATGTGGTATTTTGTGCGTAGTAGCTAGCTAATTATATATTTGAATTGTTTTTCAGTGTTTTTTGTTATTCTCATTTTGTGTATTTATAAATTGAACCTGAGTTTGGAGGAAGGAAACGATTAATGTATGATCATCTTAACATGCACTAGACTTGAGACAAACTGATCTATACCAAATACCAAATGGCATATAGCGAATACCATATACTGTATACTCCTATGTGAACTCGGCCTAGTGGAGATGAGTCTTTGTTGCACTGAGCCCTTGATGTGTGAGTCAGTTATACAATTGCTATGAGTTACTTTCCATCCAATATGAGAACTTCAAGATTCAAATTTTTAAGAATTTGAATCTTGAATTTCTCAAATTAGAGAGAAAAAGGTTGAACTGGACTGTTGCTCTAGGTTTGTGACATATTGTCAGCCTGCTACGCTAATTGCCCAAGTCATTTTTTGTAATTTTGAGAACAAAGTACAAAATATGGTTCAAGCATGTATTTAAACATATTTATTCACCAATCCATGATAATGTTACTAATAAAAGGGAATCATCCGAAATAATTAGGGTGATTTCCTAACTGATGTATGCTTGAACCACATTTTGTTTTTTGTTCTCAAAATTACAAAATATGACTTAGGCAATTAGCATAGCAGGCTGACAATATGGCAGGTGCATGTTGAGGTCTAGATCATTGATTTGGGTGAAAATTGTGCAAATGTGACTCCTCGCCACAACTGAGCCCGGATGTCGCCAATCATCATTTTTGAGATATTCAACCAAAATATTCTGCTTGAAATTAGCTTTAAAATGATGTATATCATGTCTATAGTACTTGACATTTAAGTAGTGAAAATCAATAAAACAGTCAATAAATCCTTTCTTTCCTATTGTTTATTGTTAAGTTCGATGGAGCATATCTCAATAGTGGCACTGGCGACATCCGGCTCAGTTGTGGCGAGGAGTCACAAATGTGAAATATGCAATATATTTTATTGTTTATATTTAATATTATTGTGTAAGGGTTTGATTTGGAACTATTGATTATAAAGGTTGGTAAACATGAGTAGAATTTAATATCAGAGGGCTGCTTGACTTCTCTAGGGAAAGATTAAATCCTATTCATTGATAAAAGGTATATGAAGAAGAAAAAATTGGATAAAGGGGAAAAGCATAAAGGAAAAAAATCAATTACAAAAACTTCCAAAAAAAAATCCCATAATATTCAATCATTTTGAATGAAAGTTATTGTCACAAGAGTTTCACAGAGTAATATAAAGGGAAGATTCATTGCCACAGATTTTAGGTTCAGTGTATGTTTCCCATACTCTATGATGGATTTTTTTCAGGTTTGCTTCCCATTTGTATACATCTTTATTTAACATTACTAGAATTAGATACTGGATGTGGGAAAGATTAATCAACATGATTCTTGGAACATCTCTGTTTTCAAAGTGTCTTCAATGTTAATATTTGTGAGGGAAAGGTTAAATTTATACTTATAATAAGGAATTCAGTTAATATAAATTAATTTGTTGTAATAGTGTTCCCAATCAAGTGTGATTAGGGATATGGTATGCATTGGATTTATAAAATCAACACCAAAAAAGAAATAAACTGCATCTGTTATCACTTTATTTCAATTTGTGTTGTGTATGTAGCAGGTAGAAAAACTAGAAAAGAAAAAAGGATTTCTTTACAGGCCTCCACCATTTCACTTGTCAATACTAATATACCCACCCAAGTGGTGTACTGGGAAAGGGAGACTGTTGAAAGATTTTTGAAAGTTTGCAATAATTATGAAGCTTCATGGTTTCCCCCCCCCCCCCCAGACATAACCAAATAAAGGAAATATTTCCCCTTGTTTCCTATTGCTAAGGAAACTCTTTTAACTGCTTATACCTTTTGAACTGATTGTCCAATTTCAATGGGGTTTTCTGCAAAATGTTACTTTGCAAATGCTTTTTACAATCCTGAAAATTGAAAAGAAACTGAAAATTGAACATGACCAGACTTTAGACTGATTTGCTTGATCACACCACATTTAAGCATTTATAAAAGGGTTAATTTTTTCCATCACCTTTTGTTTTTAGATATTTTGCCTGGTAATACAATGATACATCCCCCACCCCATTTGTTTGCTTGCAAAAGGTATTGAACAGCACTTCCCTCCCCTTCCTGCAACACATGAACAATTGCGCAATATTATTGTTTTCTGGGTTACAGGCTCTCAATATTTGGATCACTGGCTGTGTATAGCAATGTTAACAACATGCAGCAGGTTTTAATTGTATGCATTGTCATGATTGTGTATTGTAACATAGTGAAAGCTAAGCTAAACACTGCTGGTGGTGAAAGGGTTGCTACATATTTGGACAGAGCTAGTATCGGCATATTCTAGCCATGCAATCATATGTTCCATGCAAATAGGCTAGCACAGAGGAACAGCGTTCTGTAAGTAAATATAACTTATATATATAAGCTTACGGAATCGCATTACACATTAAAGCCATATTATAACATTTGGTGATTGGAACGCCCTCAAAAAAATGTTAAATTCTGGTTTTTACACGATTGCAATGTACCGTACTTAAATAGGCCTACTCTGCAAAAATCAAGACTTTGGGTGTTGTAGTTTTGTCAAAATCCGAGATTTTGAGTAAAACACAGCAACCATCGTTTTATTATTACGATGGAAATATTAGTCGAACATGTATACGATGTGTGTGTCCCGCACGCCGTGTACGCACTGTGTTATGTGTTATGAACACCCCAGAGGATCGCACCGTATTACAACCGCAGGAGTAACATGCATCAATTGGCGCTAGTAGTAAATTCCCCAAGTAAATTCCAATTTTCTTTGCTTTACCTCACTTGTTCGGCTCAAAATTAAAAGGGGACATATCTGACAGTAAAAGCTAACATTTTATGGAAAACAAATACTAATCTATTTTTACAGAAATGTTATAATATGGCTTTAACGTTTGCACAGTATTTTTGTGGGATCTGAGAGGACACGATCGAGACACATCAAACATGTATTACTTCTTAAGGGGTGGGGTATGAACATTTGGACAGTATTTATTGTGGGACATTAGAGCACATCAGACATATCGAATTGCATTCTGAATACGAAAAATGTCCTGATGATATCAAATAATTTTGATTTTTGAAATTAAAATGTAATACACATTTTATGGCAAATGATTAAAATTGATATTTTTGATATTTAACAGTACTCAAAGTAAACTTTATAAATCTGATATATTCTTAAAGTGTATGTAGCTGGGAGGAAAAGCCGACGATCAATTGAAAATGTTGACCTTTCAGATTGAAGATATGGATTTTTTCCCAAAAATAGGTCTTTTTGGGAAAAAAATCCATATCTTCAATATGAAAGGTGAAAATTTTCAATTGATCGTCGGCTTTTCCTCCCAGCTACATACTTTAAGAATATATCATTAGATTTATAAAATTTACTTAGAGGACTGTTATATCAAAAATGTGAAAAATATCAAATTTTAATAATTTGTCATAAAATTTGTATTATATCATGAATTTCAAAAAATGAAAATCATTTGATATCAGAAAGACATTCTTCGTATTCAGAATGCAATTTGATATGTCTGATGTGCTCTCATGTCCCACAAAAATTACTGTCGAAACGCTCTAAACGCTCATTCCAGCTCCCTTAATACAAGGAATGTCCTGATGATATCAAATAATTTAATTGATTGAAATTTGTGATAAATGGATATACAAATATTACCTATAATGGCAAATGATTACAAATTAATATTTATACAGTCCTCAAAGTCTCTGCGAGAACGGTTAAATGCGCGGTTAAATGTCAAAAATATAAATTTTGCCAGTACAATTTGTATAATGGCGAATTAAAAAAATTCACTTGACATTCACAAGTCGTATAATAGCAAGCACTCAATCGGTGAACTCTGAATAAAGCTGAAGATATCGGAATTAAATATAAAACATACATTTTACTGTAATTAGAGCACTACAGGCTTATCTTTCAGTACACTCAATTTAATACAATCATGCAAAAAGTAGAAATTCAACTTGAGAGAAATTGAGGGTTTCGCTGTGGAGCAAATCATACATTGTGGCTTTAAAGTTAAATGGCTATTGGCTAAGCTTCAAAATAATCTTGCATAGTGCTATAGCATAGCATAGCATAGCAAAACATAACATAACATATAAACATATAACATAACATAATGTACTTCTTTGCATGCATGTACATGCAAAGTACAATAAAAACACAAGAATAGTACAATTACTCAGGCCTTGTCTTTTGAGGCAAGTGAGAGTGATCACTCGCCTAAAATGAAGCTGAGGAGAGCTTTTTATCACTCGCCTACATTTAGTGTAATAATAATACAAGTGATTAAAATCACTCGCCTACAGCTCACCTGACAAGTTTTGAGGAGAGTGATTTGTCACTCGCCAGCAATTTTCAAAAGACAAGGCCTGATTACTGAAAAACATACTGGGAGGAGAACTGAGAAATGATAGTTTAATATTTATGGGGTATTATGGATAGTTCCTGTACGTATACATTACAATAATTTGCATTTGATATTTTCAGATCATATACCGGAGTATTTGTATAGGAAAGACAGTGCAGTAATCAAGCCAATGATACACCACACTGATGGTTCCCATGCAGTTGCTAAGACAAGGTGGACTATTTGCTGTGATAAAACCAAAATGTGTCACATCAGCCAATGTTGTGGACCAATTGAAACCTATAATATTTGGATCAGGTAAAAACAAATGGGTACTGGTGATTGGTAATGAATTATTTAATAGGGATTCAACACCTCTTCCTATACCTTTGTACAGGAGCCAACCGTTGTTAATCCGTGATGAACCAACACTTTTACTGTAAGCGTATCTTTTTGAACGCGAGCGCGAGACTACGCGTTCGGCGAGAGCGCCAGTAAAATTCGTCATGCCTGGAACCTTTGTGCGTATGCCAGCTTACAAATTGAATTCAGTATTTATCAGGAAGCGGCTAAACATTGCCGTTTTATTCTGTAGTTTTATTGAGTGATATCAAAAGAGAAATCATCGAAGTTTGTGTAAGGCTGAGTGGCAATGATGAACTGACATTCCTCGTAAAATAATTGTGAATTATACGATTTTTAGCTTCTTTTCGTTGTTGAAAGGGATTCAATCATGTTTCACCGTTGTTCATCACCGATTAACAACTTCGCGTCTCGTGGTTTACTTATTCGGGCAGCTAAAGCTGCCCTCGCTGAAGTAAACCACTCAGACGACGCGACGTATCGTTGTTAATCGGTGATGAACAACGGTGAAACATGATTGAATCCCTAATTCAATCATGTTTCACCATTGTCCATCACCATTTAACAATGGTGCATGTGTAAAAAGCTTGTAAAACATTTCAGCAAGTCATGTACCATCATCATAAATCATCATCATTATCATCATCATCGTCATCATAATCATCATTGCCATCATCATTCATCGTATCGTATGTGTGGATTACAAGCTGCCTGAGCGAAGTAAAGCACACAGTCATGCTGTTGTTTTAAATGGTAATGAACATCAGTGAAACATCAGTGATCCACTTTCAACAAAGAAACTTGATGGCATTTGTGATGACCAATATTGTCAATAAACAAATTCCTATAAAAATGATCTGTGTTAAAATCGGCAATGAAATACTGTTACTATAAAACGGCAATGTTAAACCACTTTCTTCATTCAACCAAAAGTGGAATTAAATGATTCAGAGCTTACACATGAAGTTCCAAACGTGACAATTATTTATGCTATGCACATGCAGTTTCAATAGTGTTGGCTCTGTCAAAATTATGACATTTTATAATTCCCATCGTGTATAAGCCTAAGTTTTTCCTAATAATTATTAATTGCTACACAATATGTTTTATGTTTATTTTTAAACTTCAAGATAACAGAGCTGGTTTGAGACCAAGACCGAAGGTTAGAGTGAAGATTGGTCATGGAGGAACACTAGACAAGAATGCCAGTGGCGTCCTTGTGATAGGGCTTGGACAGGGCACGAAATCTTTGAAACAAATGCTTCAGGGAAAGAAGGTAACACAATTTGTTATATAAGTCCTACTAACTGATACATATCAAACAGTTTTGTTCTTGGACAGTTGCAGTTGAAAAGTGCAGACACAGCTCTCAGCAAGTTAATAAAATAATGTAGCTAATTAGTTCATCAAGTAGTTCATTCATTTGAAAGTAAAACAAATATTTGGAATTAAAATTAATAGCGCTATTTGATTGCTTTGATTAAATCATGTTACCTATCCCTTTGCATGTAGAAATACAGTGTTATTGGATGTCTTGGCTCAGGAACAGACACAATGGATGCAGGTGGGAAGGTGACAGAAGCAGCTCCATATGGTGGGTAATATGCCCTCTGGGGCTACTTGTATTTCAAGTTGTATATAACCAGTGTACAAAAAAGCAAGTAATAAGGGTCTTTTCAAGGCTGGGTGCTATATATGCAAGTATCTCGTTTTGGGTATCAAAAACAGCAAAAATGGATGGATTGACTGATCGCTACTGACAGTTTTAAAAGGTGTGTTGATCGCGACTCATAACAGTGAAATGTTTGCTTAGTGTAGGAAAAACAACTACCGTATTCATTCCAATAAGCGCCCATGTCCCAATAAGCGCCCACCCAGGGTATTTTCAATTTTCTAAAGGGTACCATTAATGTTGAAGTGACGGATAGACTTCAATACAGTGAAATAGCTGGGGATTAGAAGTCCTGTGTAAACTTGCAATACATTTTCTGCATCAGAAAAGCTACTAGAACGTCTCAGGACCCTTTTATATGTTTATAACGTACGTAAATTTGTCTCTAATAAACGCCTGATAGGAAAAAATTAGGTAAACCATGTAAAAATAATCGCCCACCCAAAATGACTTTGTTAAGCGCCCTGGGCGCTTATTGGAATGAATACGGTACATAATTATAGTACTTGCTTTGGGTCCATTTTACATTATTGAAAAATTCTTGCTTTGGGTTCATACATTATGTCCTTGTACGCCAGTGATATACATCAACTATATGTGCCCCACCCCGGGTAATATGTTCCACAATAACGCCATGCACTCTGTAATTCTAATCAATGTTCTTGCTGTAAGGTGTTATTATCACTCACTTGACTCATCTATAAAAAATCTTTTTCACTTGAGATAATAAGCCCTAGCCCTTCCAATATCTGACAAATGTCTGATTCAGAAAAATGAACTGAAGTTTGCTGTTTGTGGATGTAGGTCTCAATTTTCTTGTAGTATTTTTGAGATTATTCTGAACCTGAATAATTTCTATATATTAAAAGGGCATTTCGTGATCCACAGCATCATCCCCCACTTTTCTCAAAAAAAAGTTGAGATTTTTATATCACTAGAAACCTCTGGCTACATTATGTTTATGTACAAAACAATTCTTGCAGATTAATTCGTCCAGCAAAGATATCGTGAAATTTGAATTTCGTTCTGGTATACCAGAACTAAATTACAACACATTGTCTATGGAGCAGTGTAATACACATAATCATGCATAACTCACAAACGCAAAATCGGAATCAACTGAAATTTTAGGAATAAGCTTTTTTCGTGGATCTACTGAAAAATGTCATAAAAAGAGGATGCTAGGATCACAAAATACTCCTTTAATATACTTTACTTTATGTTATTTGGTATATTCACTTTGCAGATCACATAAAACAGGAAGACATTGAGAAAGTACTACAACTATTCAGAGGCTCCATTCTTCAAGTCCCACCAGTGTAAGTACTAATATTTGGGTAAAACTGTTCAATGCAACATACACTAACATACATGTACAAGTGTGCTAATCACACAAGAGTCATGGTTTATTTATTCTGTGTAACTTTCTTATAAATTATATTGTAGCAGTTGCCCCAAAAAATTTGAATTCATATCATACATTGGCATTGCATGTATGTAAAAAAAACCACAACTAATTAGCAACTGTTGCAGAGCTGAAAATTCAACATTTTTGTATAAAGAGTTCAGAAGTAACAATATAAATTTCATTATTACTGACAGGATCAGAGAAGACATGAAACTTGTTGATGTCCAAACTTGGAGAGTTTTGATGACTTCCAAAATTTTTCAAATACTCCTGGAGAATTTGCATTTTCAAAATCTTCTATAATCACATGTATATTCTGTTCTCTTCTATGTAGGTATTCTGCTCTGAAAGTTGGAGGTAAACGTATGTCTGATCTTGTTATGGAGGGGCATGATGTAGAACCCAAACCAGCAAGACCTGTCATGGTGTATCACCTATCTTGTACTGCCTTTGATTCACCATATTTTCATCTAGGTAAAGTTGATGAAAACTTTTATTTGTTATCAGTGGTATAACTAGACTTCTGCAAACGAGGGGACAGCTGGGGATAATCCGCCATCAGGAGGGCCACACAGAGGGGTCAAAATATTTGATTTAATATGCCGCTGTTTGATATACTTTTAACTGTGTCATTTTTGAAAATTTCATCAACAAACAAGTTTAAAGAAGTTCATAGGCTAGCCAGTTTTATTGTAAAGTTGATTGAATTTCCTTTTCCTTCATGTAGATGTGACTTGTGGTGGGGGTTTCTATGTGAGAAGTCTTGTCAGTGATGTGGGCAAGGGTAAGTAATTAAGAATCAGGGTCTTAGCTAGCCACCTGTCTGGCCGTCATTTCAGACGGCCAGTTTGCTCCTGGGACGGGCAAAATTAATGCCTTTGACAGATGCTATATTACAAATTGTATGTTTCGATAAGCTAATTGACCTTTTTAGTAGACCCAATTTGTAGGACAAGGCCATATCAGCACATATTTGAACTCTTTGAACCCCCAATGGGCTATAGATGTCTGGTAAATGTTTTAAAGGTCAAATTAGGACAGGCAATTTTATTCAAATGACGGGCAACCCTCAATTGCTAGCTAAGACCCTGATTAAGAATGTGTAAAGATTGCTTACTAAAACACTCTCATTTCAGTTTGGAGCCAGGGTGATAGCTAGCCACACCCGGTATTTTGCTCCTGGGACAGGCAAAATGAATGGCTATGACATATATCGTCAGCCTGCTACGCTAATTGCCGAAGTCATTTTTTGTAATTTTGAGAACAAAGAACAAAATGTGGTTCAAGCATGCATCAGTTACGTAATCACCCTGATTATTTCGGATTATTCCCTTTCATTTGTATCATTATCATTTGTTCTTGTGCAAAGATTGGTGAATAAATATGTTCAAATGCATGCTAGAACCATATTTTGTACTTTGTTCTTTAAATAACAAAAAATGACTTAGGCAATTAGCGTAGCAGGCTGACGATATGCTATTTTAAAAATAATGCTTGAATTAGTTCCTATGAACTCAACATAAGACCAGACCAATTATGAAGATAGCAATAGCTATTGATTGAACCTCCAGAAGGGGTAGTTGTCTACTTCATGTTTTCAGGGTCAAATTTGGGACAGGCAGTTTTGGTGAAAACAACAAGCACTTGTCAAATCCTAGCTAAGACCCAATTGGAGACTTGAAACTGAGAGGATGAGAATGCACTATGAATAAACCATTGATAATAAAGGTTTATTCTATGATAAGAGTAGATTCATTGTTCCAAAGGTTCATGATACCAAAAATATGCTTCAGAATGACATTGTAAGAACCTTTGTGAATTACAGAATGATCTTCATTTTATGTGCACATCAAATCCTTTTGATTTTTTGGCTGGTCCTTCTGCTCTTACAAAGTCCTCAAATTTGTGGAGCTTAAATAGGGTTGTTAAAAATCCTTATCATGTGCACATTCATAAAAGATGTGGAAAGTCCTCAAAAGGTCTTTTTGGAGTCTTTTTGGCAGACTGTCCTTATCTTATAAAGCTCCCTGTATTGAACAAAGGAATACTGTGTTCATTTGTAAATTGAGAATGGTGCACAAAAGGGCAGAGAGTCCCAACTGATCAAACAGATGTTTTTTTAAAAGTTTTGTCAATTCTACCATTTCATTTTTTTCCAGCTGTAGGCAGTTGTGCTCATGTGAAGGAACTATGCCGTACCCAACAAGGACCTTTTACACTGAATCAAGCTTTGAAAGAATGCGACTGGACATTTGATAATATAACTAAGGCTTTGATAGATCCAAGAAAACTTGTAGAAGAAATCAGGTAGCCTGTATGGCAGTTGCATTAATTTGGACTACTAGCCCGGGCTACCATGTACCAGCAATGTGTTCATGGCAACTTCCTGGCTTTGGTATACAGTCATTTATAATGCAGAATTTGCAACTACCCTTAGCACAGATTCAAGTAAGAAAAGATACCCGACAGCCCTGATTGAGCCAAAATTGGCGATTTGACATCCAGGCCCATGTTATTGCCTGAAAAACAACCCTTATTCCATGTTTTCATTCACAAGCATGCTTATGAATGAAAATGTGTTTGTTTTGTTTAAACACTTCAAAATAAAGGAAAACATAGCTTAAAGACCTTGATTTTAGCTCTGATTGTTAGTTTTTTTCTGATGTGGCCTGAAACTTAAGGGAGGGATGATTTAAGACTCATTTCCCCCAGTTGTATTATTGTGTCCTTGTTAAGGGTACACATCAAACTCCTTCCTTGCTAAAGGAGCTTAAGGGTATATTTTAAAATTGTCCTTGTAAAGGTGTGAATTACCAATTAAAACCCTTGTCAAGGGTGACTCTTCATTCTTTTGAAAATCCTAGCTGAAGCCTGAGAGTTACTGTTGGCCATCTTTATCATTTTGTCTGTATTTTTTGTATGAATTATGTCAGTGTATGTATTATTAAATAAAACTTTACATTCAATTTAATAATCTTCCGGTCTTATTTCTTTGAGTGGTGCTGGCACAATCCCGGGGGCACAATAGAACAAAGTTGAAGGTCAATTGACAAATTATGAACGGCATCCATGCATTATATATAAAAGTATCATTACACTGAAGCGGGACAATTTCTTTAAATCAAGAATGAGTAAGAAATTTGAAAGGTTCTATTGATAAATTTGTCCTGCCATTTTGATATCCTTGTTATTTTTTGTGATAATTTTTAATCATTTGAAAAAGAAAATGGTAGAATTACAGAAAGTGGCACAATTTTTATTTATTTTGCCTGCAAACACACAGCAATTGGCTGTTTCAGATGAGGAGGCAATGCGCAGAACAAATTCCTCTACAGTATGCTCGTCTCAAGATAAGAATAACGCCATGTTGGGTTTTCAGTGGCAGATTTGAATCAGTGCGTTTAGGCAGTTGCGCCCAGCATACCAACAAATCGCCATTCTACATGTACATGTGTATACGTCCTGCGACATTAGGTTAGCATGCGATTGTCTGCTGCTGCAGAATCCAACATGGTGTTACTCTATACTTAAGATGAGACACAAGCATATCAGTGACACTTGACACAACATTAATTTCTCACAGAAATTGCCTTTTATGTGTAACAATACCTATTATAGTTGATATCATACAAACAAGCCCCAAATCACATTTGGTAAGGCTTGAGGGCAAAGTGCAAAACACAAAAACAGTCCTCGTTTGCTATTACCCACCGACTCTAAACTTACCCCAAGTTGACCCGATTGACAACCTCATCACCCACTTTACCTTATCAAAAATCCAAATTTTGAGCTTCAGCCATTTCATTGAAACATTGGCCGAAGTGCGGAGTAATTAAAATTAATTTCTCTAGTTAACCTGGGCCAATTTTTCCAATGTTTGTTGAATCTGGGCCATTATATTTGATGCAATCAACCAAATCAAACCAAATCGAACTATCTCAACATATTATACCACGCTTTCATGTTCCAGTATTGTAACTTTAAAAGAAATTTTTCACTTATTAACGTATTCACAGTTGATCGCCTGGCTAGTGTATAATAGTGTATAATATTACTTATATTTATATTGTACAGTAAGATTTTGTATATATTTTTGTTAAATGCCTGGTTTAAGTACTTGTGTTTCGTGCTCCAAGAATATTAAACAATGCCATAAGAACATAAAATGTAAAAACTGTATTTTTTATGTTCATAAAAAATGTACAAAATTGAAACCTAGGGAGTTAAAACAAATGGATCCATTGGAATGGATATGTCCCAAATGTATTCATAACACTGATGATCTTAAATAACGATATCAGTGAAAATAAAAATGACTTAAATGATTTTGATATATCTAACATAGATTTAGACAAATTTGATAAAATGTTGTTTAATCCATTACGCTTTGAAAGTATTATGAACAAGGCGGTTCTCGAACCACGAGTCTCGCCTGCTTTCGCGACCACCTGCTTTTGCGATTACTTTTGGTAGAGGTAAATGAATTTGGCGGTTATCGACTGGGCACGATTATCTGGCTGATGGTGACTGTATCCACCAAGTTTCATGCCCATGCAACAGTTTGACCCTGAAATGACCTTCCAAAAATTTGGCTCTAAATGTTGACTGTACCCACCAAATTTCATGCTTATCTGAAATTTTTTACTAATTTGACCTCAGATGACCCCTGGTGGCCTCGAAATGACCTTCCAAAATTTGGCTTTAAAATGTTGACTGTACCCACCAAGTTTCATGCCCATACAACAGTTTTTGCAAATTTGACCTCAGATGACCCTGGTGACCTCGAAATGACCTTCCAAAATTTGGCTTTAAATGTTGACTGTACCCACCAAGATTCATGCCCGTACAACAGTTTTTACTAATTTGACCTCAGATGACCCCTGGTGACCTCGAAATGACCTTCCAAAAATTGGGCTTTAAATGTTGACTACCCACCAAGTTTCATGCCCGTACAACAGTTTGTACTAAATTTGACCTCAGATGACCCCTGGTGACCTTGAAATGACCTTCCAAAAATTTGGCTTTAAATGTTGACTGTACCCACCAAGTTTCATGCCCATACAACAGTTTTTACTAATTTGACCTCAGATGACCCCTGGTGACCTCGAAACGACCTTCCAAAAATTGGCTTTAAATGTTGACTGTACCCACCAAGTTTCATGCCCATACAACAGTTTTTACTAATTTGACCTCAGATGACCCCTGGTGACCTTGAAATGACCTTCCAAAAATTTGGCTTTAAATGTTGACTGTACCAATCAAGTTTCATGCCCATACGACAGTTTTTACTCATTTGACCTCAGATGACCCCTACATGACCTCAGTGACCTTGACCCACTAACCAATACAAACCGATTCTGTCTTGGGTCAAGATGCACCCACCCACCAAGTTTGAGGAACGTATGACTCCTAGTCTCCGAGAAAATAGGCGGAAGGCAAACTTTAACCAAAACTTTAACCAAATTTGTCACATACACACACCCCCCCCTACACACATACATACGGAAAAGTGATTATATAGTCTCCTGCCTTATCAGGCGAGACAAAAATGAAATCGATGAAAATCATCAATACAATGAATGTTCTTATGTCACTCCAACCCAATTCAAATCAACTGTGTCTAATACAAGTGGTAAATTTACTGTATTAAATGTTAATGTACGTAGTCTATCCAAAAACTTTGACAAACTCAAAGAATGTATTAAAACCACAAATCATGACTTTACTGTCATAGGTCTCTCAGAAACCCATCTTAAAGAAAAGCCTCATGAATATTATAACCTTCCTGGTTATAATATGGAATATCTTAACAGGGTCGGTCGAAGTAAGGGTGGTGTGTGTATAGACTATATTAGACTTTGTATTGTTTGCTGATGATACGACAATTTTATACTCAAGCAATGACATTGCTAATCAAATGTCATTAATAAATAAAGAGTTATCCGAAGTGAGTAACTGGTTTAAAGCAAACAAACTTTCTGTAAATGCTAGTAAAAACAATCTCACGGAATATAGGTATGATAAACAAGTTGAAATTTTTTTTTTTATACCTGGCTTTTTTTGCACGCTTTATTGTACGCTTGTCTTGCCTTATATTAATTATGGTATACTTACATGGGGGAATGCATGTAAAACATATCTTGATAAAATACATTTGCTCCAAAAATGGGCCATGAGAACCATTTCAAATAGCCATTATCGAAGCCATTCTGGACCACTATTTCATAAATTCAATATGCTGAATGTATATGATATATTCAAACTAGAACTAGGTGTATACATGTATAAATATTCTATTAAACAACTGCCATGTTCATTTGACAGTTTCTTTCTAAAACGATCCGATATCCATAGCTATCACACAAGAAACAGTAATTAAGTATAATCAAACAAGAAACAAGAAAGTATTCACTGATCATTCAATCAGGACTACCGGCCCACTGTTATGGAATTCCCTGAACGATAACCTTAAAGTAGCAAACTCAATCAAACATTTTCGAAACAAATATAAAACACATCTAATCTCATTTTACAACTAGTTCTTGGAGCCCCGTTTTTGTTCTTGTGTGATAGGCTTAATATACTCTGTTTGTTTGTTGTTGTATTAATTTGGTTCTGTAAGGGGATGGTCAATGCTGGCCTTATTGGCCTTTCGATCATCTCCTCCATAATTGTCTTGTTTTATTTTTATGATGTTGAATTTCTTTGTATTTTGTTGTTTTTTATTATGGAAATAAAGATTCATTCATTCATTCATGCCAGTTGAGCTTCGTGATAACACTGCTGGTCACTACCATTTAATTCAAACTATCATAATCTGTCTACAAGTTACGCTTCTTAAAATGTTCATAAAAGATTGGATTCTTTGTAATGAAAATGTACCAGAAAATAAAGTGTACAAAATTGTAAGTTCATAAATTATATGAAGCTCCAGATTGATTTTGTTTTCTAATCTTTAGGCACACCACCTTGTGGGATATCACACCATTAAATAAATACATGTAAGATGGCAATTATAAATTTTCATCACTTTTATTCGCTTTCTACATTCTAATACACATATAAATGACATTGACAACAGTTCTGTACAAAATACTTTAAGTGATATAAAAAAGAACACAACCCACCCTTTTGGAGCACTTGCCAAACATTTCAGAGAGAAGATAATGAATTTTAAATGGACTAATCTAACAGGAAAGGGAAGCTACAAAGGAAAAGTTGGTTTCTGTTGTGCGTATGCAGTGAAATTGGGCGTATGCAGTGTGTTCGTCGCCACTATTATGCTAGAACAAACACATTTTGAAATGTCAGAACCTCTGGAATCAATACCTGTTGCTTTAATTTACTGCAGTTGAAAGTTTATATTCCCTTTTTTTACTTTGCTTTTAGTCACTTGAATTTTCTGATCACGAAAATTGGGAGGAAAATCAACGACGATATATCATTTTTTATTGATATTGAGTGGCCGATATGTCAATTTTTAAAATCCAGACATCAATGGTCCTTATCTGTGATTCACCTGATAGAGTAACTTGCCTTTATAACTCCCCATTATTCTGACTCCCTGGAAATTTCTTTTGCAGCGCATTAGTAATTGTGAGTAGTCTGTATACCTTCCTCGAGTCAGTCAAGTAAAATCAAATTTTGAGACTTTCTCAAAAACTGTTAATTTTTGCAGGAATCTGTTATGCTAGTTGAATTCCTGGCATCCTTTCTGAAATGTATATACTTACATCTACTTCTCATCATTACATGTAGAGATACAATCAAAAACAATATCTAAATTGACATTGATAAACTGACTCGAAAAAGGTATACAGACTACATGTATAGCAACCTAACAATCTTGGATGAAATTCCAAATGGATATCAAGTCTCTAAGATAATAAAAAAAACATTTAATATCCATCTTTTTGAATCCCCTTTTTTCTCCACAACAAAAGTTTAGTACTTAAATTAGCCTCATGTAACTTATGTTCAAGCTTCATGAAATGTGATTCATAATTGTTACTAAACGGAGAATTTTACTGTGTTAACTTACTGACCAGACCATGAACAAGATGCCGACATTTACAGAGGTAGTAGCATCAAGATATGAGCATTTGTCTGTTTGAATGTCAAAAAACATGATTTGCATATGGTCATAATACACATGAAATGAGGGTATTTCTTAAATAACTGCTCGTTGATGCCACTACAGAGAACCCATATTACTTAAGGTTTATCATTCTCCAGTTTTGTCACCAGTTTCACACCATGTAAGTCTCATATCAGTTAACAGCACTGTTTGTTAAGTTTGAATATTTACAAGTCCAAAGCCAGAGCTGTGTGAGACCGGTGCACCTTGTATAATTTGGCTAGGCTGTTGAATGCAACATACACTTAAATACAATTAATAGTGTGCTAATCACACAGGCATTGAGTCACAAGTTATTCTGTGCATGTTGCATTCAGCAGTTGCCCCAAAAAATGTGTGTGAACAAATTTACATGATCCATACATCCAACAGTACACAACAAGAACTTCCATAGCCTTTGATATTTTCACAATATGTAATTTCCATTGCTAAACAAGCACTTATAAAAGGATGGTTCTTGAAAGTCTCACATGACATTGAGCGGTGAGTAAGTTTATAGTATCACAGTTCAAAATGCCGGCATCCTAAACCTCGATCCATTGAGGAGCTCTGTGAAATGTCCTTGGGTGGTTGACAGAAAACAAACAGGTATCATACAGTTGAACACAAAGATGGAATGGCTCTTGCTATACTACTCTGTCCAGTGCCTCTAATAAGATGATGCTGTTGCCTCGGATTACCTACAGAGAAAAATGAAAAATTATCATTACTATGGTGTACTTTGTCATGTCTCAACTTGCGAGTAAGGCAGATTCAAATCAGTGCGTTTAATCAGTTGTGTTACCAGCGTATGGATAAGTCTTCCTTCAAGTATGAATACCCCCCACAAGATTAGGACACACAATTCAAATCTACCACTGCGAAATCCAACAGACCCATTCCATGTCAACTCCAGGGATGTGCACCGCAGCACCTCTTCAATTTTTTTCTTTTTCTGTGTGGTGGTAGATATTAATGAGAAAGTAAAATCCGAAATTTGAGCTTCAATTACTCTAACTTTAGTTTTCCCATGGCATCAATTTGAAAT